>NC_134552.1:50701128-50862689 GCF_025594145.1 Primulina tabacum | reverse complement strand
CAACAATAAAAAATAAGCGCTTTCGGCCCGGAAGCAGATCAGACTAGCATGTGCCTAGATGAACCCGGGCTCTTGGCTTCGCCCGAATAGTGCAATAGGACTTGGGAGATTAGGGATCATGTCCTCATTATCACACTACGATCATCTGCCCGAGCACCTCAGTACAAGTGTAAACTTCGGGTCTACAGATATGGGATACCATGCTCCGAAATCATTGACACGACATTCAGTGCACGTAGGGATGATGTGACTAGATATAGACAGTATGAGTTGACAGATGTGGCAATGTCAGGAGCCAGAGCATGGGCAATCTTCTTGTCATGAGTAATAACCAGTCACTGAAAATAAGGTCATCATTAAATTTTCTCCTATAAATACTCAGATTTACTTAATCTAGAGGAATTCTATTCATTTTTCATACGTCCACAAACACTCGATATACATTCTCTATATTGCATTTCTTTTTACGAAAATACTTGACTGACTTGAGCGTCGGATAAGTCACACTGGAAAATCAGATCTAAGACATGGATATAGTTTCCACCCGAAAAATCAGTTCGAGTGGAGGATTCTAGAAGGGAGTCCTCGAACTAAGAGGTTCTCTAAGGGAATCCACCCCATCAGCAAACTTTTACAATCAATCCAGAACTGTTGATCTAGTTGATGGCAGTGGCTGTCCAGAAGCCATTGCGAATAAATTACCTCCAGAAAACACTTACATCCACCGAGAAGATGGGACGGAGGATGAGTCCCCTACTCATGACAAAGTGAAGCAGGAGGAAAGCTCCTAGAAATGTTCTAAGGCCCTTACATGGCCGAGGAACTGAAAGACATAAGGAAGAAGGCAAAGAAGTTGGAAGAAAAAACCCTCCCTGCCTATTATAAATCAAAAAAAGCCAGGGAATATGACGAGAATACCGATCCCCGAGAATATTTGTCCTGACTCGAGAACATGGTCATGTTGCACTGCTATGACAATGGTTGTTTGACAAGCTCTAGCTGCATAGCATACATTTTTTCAATGGTTTCACGAGCATTTTATTGCACCACTTTAGTAGCAGTTACAAGAAATTGTTTTCAGCCTATTCTAGGTACAACAAAGTGGGGACGAGTCGTTGTTGGCGTAAATACGTAAATCAACAAAGCCGCTCTGAAAGTACCTTCATGCGCTCCCGAGACCAAAATTACCGCCTTTAAGCAGGGACACCAGGAATGGGATTTCTTTCGGTCCTTGGTGAAAAAGTTGTCATGGGATTTTGAGAATATGTTGTCTCAAGCGGAGAAGTACATCAGCATGGAAGATGCCTATAGACAGAAGAGAGAGGCCATGAAGAAATAAAAGAGTGAGCGGCCGGGGAGGATAGAGGACTGGGCACAGAAGGGAAACCCCTTGGGACGATTTTCTCGCTATACCTCCCTGAAAGTGCCAAAAGATCGGGCGGTACACCTTTATAAAGAGGATAAGGTTATTCCCAGCCCTCACGGTTCTCTCAAGACTCGAGGTCAACCTTGAAATTTTGTAACTATCAGCGAGAATGTTATCACGATACCAACTAGTGTAAGCAATTAAAGAAGAACCATCCCAGGCAAATCCTGTGGGGACCGGTCCATCGTTGAAGAAAGCTAAGGGACTCCCGTGGGTACCGAAGAACTTGAGACCCCTCCCCTATTCCCATGCCTCGTGTTTCAAACCTAGACCAGAAAGTTGTGACGAGCCTTCCCCATCAAGCAGGGCTCGAGAGAAGAGGGGCCAAGAAAAATCCCTTACTCTGGGAGTACTCAAGATAATCTCAAGAGGATCCACCGATGGTGATTTCAAACGAGCTCGGAAATCATGGAGTCGAGGCGTGTGTTTGTTGATTCAGACAGCTCAGTTAGTGTTGTATTTCAAGAAGCCTTAGACCAGATGGACTTGAAACACTACATGTTATAACCAGTAGATGCTGCTCTTTTTGGTTTCACAGGTCACACGATGTATCTGAGGGGGGATATTCTGCTTTCCTTAACAGTCGGGGTCGAGACTTACAAAAATCCGTCATAACCACCTTCATCGTGGTCTGTACGCCTTCATCATATAATGTTATCCCTGAAAGACCGACCATAATGCCCTTAGGGCCGTTGCTTCAACTTACCATCAAAAGATCAAGTTCCCCGTGAAGAATAGAGTGGGATAAGTTCGGGGAGATCAACCACCCTCTCGCTAGTGTTATGCTGAAAATTTCCAGGTAGAAAAGAAAAGAACGAGAAGGGAGGGGGATGAGCGAAGAGCAAGTACAGAAAGAGAAGTGCACTCAATTGAGGACGTAAAGACAATAGTGGAGGAAGAGCGGGTGTGGCGCTCTAAACCTCGCCACTTAATCATACAATATGTTACTTCATATGCATAAAAATTTCTTTTCAACGATATAATAATACAATGCATACACTACAAAATAGTGTGTTGGAACATTTCATGTTCGCAATCTTGATTTTGATGTTAACAAAAGTTGTTGTTATGTTTCTAACATATTTACTCAAGTGTGAAGTTATTAAAATAAGAAGCAAACTGAAACTGAATTCTGCACAAACTGAATTTCTGGCAAGCTTCGGTATGTTGATGATATCTCTCAACTGGATGATCCAAATGACGATCCACCAAATTGATTGATCAGAAAACTTAATTTGAAACAAGTCATACTTCACGTCAGTTGGGAGAATTCGGATATTATCAAGGTCTAACTGATCGCTGAATTATCAAACTGATTGCACGAAAATAACAATCACTTGGGTTTGAGCAGTTGTGGAATTTTAGTCATATCTCTCAAGTCGGTTATCGAAATGAATCGATTCAGTATACGTTAAAAAGATAAGACGATGATCTACAAATCATCTTCAGAAATCAAAGTCTGAATCGAAGCTTAAAATGCTGATAAATGACGATGAAACTACTGGTTCTGCACAACTGATTTCAGCACACCAGCTGAAACTGAACTAGACCAACTGAACCGAACCAGCTGCTGATCAACTGAACCAGTTGAACTGAACTAGACCAACTGAACCAACTGAACTGAACCAGCTGCTGATCAGTTGAACTTAACGACTAGTTGAGTTGACCAGAGTTGACCAGTCGGGAAAATGTCCAGCAAGATGAATTCGACCGTTACAATTTCAGAAATAGTACAGAAACTTTTCAAATGGTCATATTCTTGTATCTAACGTATATATCATCGATGAGGCCTATAAATACAACATCTAGAAGATCAAACAAGAGCTTTTGAAGAGGATTCAAAGCATGGGCAATTAGCATGAAGAAATCAGCTAGTTGAGAGCACAAGCCCTTGTGTGAGGATACATTTGAGATGTACACTGTAAAGAATAAATTCCTCACGCACAATCACTCACACATATACAAGAGAGTTGAACTTCAAATATAAGTTGAGTGAACTTCAAATATTAGTTGAGTGAATCTTAACACAAAGACGTAAAACATTGTGTTTGTAGTCTTTGCATATGAGACATTAAACAATATGTTGATTGTGAGGTGCTGCCTAAAATCTTGAGTGCTAGGAGTTCAGTTAGGCAGTAGTGTAAGTCCTAGTTGAATGGGTTTGTACAAAGAGTTGTATAAATCAAAGTCTTCTAGTGAATCCTGCCCAAGGGAAAGAAGGGACGACGTAGAAGCATTTGAAGTCTTCGAACATTCATAAACAAATTTGTGTCTATTTGTTTATTGCATTATTGTTCATTTTCACTTTTTTAAAAAAGCATTGTTGAAGCATTTTATGTGTTCTTCAAATACCAAAATATTGCATACCAAATGTTTGATAAAATGCTTCAACCAAAATATTTTTACTCATTCAACTTGCATATATTTTAAATGCTTTACAAAATATTTAATTGGTTTCTACGAAGGATTATTTCGAGTGTCTTCCGCTTGGTTTGAAAATCAAACTCTATTTGATTCACCGGTGTTCAATATTTCAAGAACCGAGCTATTGTAGCTCAACGATGATCCCCCTAATCGATTATGTCATAGTGCAATCATCACATTATTTACATCATTGTAGCAAAAACAGCATAATAAGTACACACACATAACTCAAATAAGACAATGAACTATACTGTCTCTATTCAATATCAACTACAGGACCTTTTGACTAGACACACCTAGTCATTCACCTCTATTCTATCTCACGACATAGTCCTGTAAACTGTCCAACAGAAACAGCCCCCGAAAAGTGAGCATACACAATAATCTTTATCGTAATACATATCATTTATATTAATAACACAAGATATAACTGATATCATAACAAGAATAATCTCTTCACTGTTTCTGGACAACCAATCCAACCAACAATATCAACAAACATCACTCTCATCTCACTATAACAAACAAGAACAACGATACGTCGCACCCCAACTCCGGCGACAGCAATATTGTCACTACATCATCAACATCAAGGATACATCGCAACCCGAATCCGACGACAGCAATATCGTCAATACGTCGCTCGAAACTTTTGGATGTGGATTGCATTCTTTTGTGTCGTCAGTTCACGTAATGATATTAACGTATTTTATGAATCTCTCATATTTAATAACATCTTGCAAGGAAATACCGTGGAGATTAATTTCACAATCAACGACAGTCAATATACGAAGAGGTATTATCTATCATATAGAATATATCTAGCATCGTCTATTTTTGTAAAGACGTTTCCTTGCCTGGAGGATCTTAAGTGGAGGTTGTTTAAGAAAATATAAGAGACTGCAAGAAAAGATGTCGAACAGTTATTTGGAGTGCTCCAAGAAATGGTCCAGTTCGTTATTGGTACAGGAAAAGTTAAAATATATTTTGTTAGCATACATTATTTTGCACAACATGATTGTTGAAGATGAGGGTAGTCATGTGACAAATTGGTATAGTGATTAAGGTGACGAACCCGCATGACCCGTCCAAGTCTCTAACCGAAGATTTCATGATTATCTTGGGACAAATTCTGAACTACGTGACAGTACGCGTTGACTGACTTGAGCATATTTAGGCACAATACAATCCTTGATTAGTATTTTATAACATTTATTTTACATGTTTTTTAAGTTTATGCAAGTATGATTTTATATATGTTGTATTCATTCTTTTCAAATTTATAATAATATTTTAATTTTAAATAAATTATATTTATATAATAAGATGAAATAATTTTAAGCAGTAAGTATATTTAAAATATATTATTATTTATTTTAAAAAATAATAATTAAAATGATGTAACTAAAATTTAAAAATTTATGTATTTAATGTAAAATAAGAGTGAATAAACAATGAAACCTAAAAATAATGAGTGATGATATAATTTTAGATTCACCTAAAACATCTTTCGTTTTATCAAACTAACTATATGATTTTTTTATTATTATAGTAACATTTTTCTTTATATTTCAAAAATCTTTATTTTATTTTAAAAAAAATATTTTATTCTTTATTTTTTTTTTACGAAAGAGTGACAACACATACACAATCAGCCAGTATATATTATATACACACACGGTCTATGTGCAGGAACCACTGATTACATATAAAATATTCTTATATAAAAGCTCAACACATGTACGACACTAAAATTCTCTTGATATTCCAAAAATCTGAACGAAATATAATGTATCAATTTTCCCATGATATTTTCGTTTGGGTAGAAATTAACAAAACACAAAATTTACATAATTTCACTTCTACTAAGTACATTATTGTTTGTTTGGCTATAAAAAGTTTACAAAATACTTCAACAATTATAGGTATGTTAAAACTAAAGAGAAACCTGAGATAGAAACCATATCACTGGATATCCTTGCGCATTTGCGTTCAGCAGAGAGTACAACTATTGGTATTTCCAGACAAAGATAACTTCTCATTTTTCATCTTCTTTTAAAAGGATAGGGTGGTGAAAGGAATCGTTTATTACAAGGCACACAACAAATTTGGTTATAGTTAAATGTTCCGTCCAAGCAATCGTATTGTCTTCAGTGTAAACTCGGAACAGCTCATCAGATGCTCATGAATACGGTGAAAACTCGTTCATTTGGTATTATTGCCCCAAACGCTATCCCACGCACCATTTGGAGCAGTCTTGGGTCCTTCGATGTAGTTTTGTTGTCCCTGGTTATTTCGTGGTCCGGGAAGGCCATTGGGGCCAGGGGGTTTGATTTTACTTGGTTTTGCTCGAATGCCCAATATTCTTAGCACAAATCTGGCAAGCTCTCCATACAACATTCCGGAGCGATCAAAGAGCTGCAAGGGGGGAAAAGCACATAATATAGACGGGTAAATACAAGCAAAAGAGATATACACAACCTTAACTAACATATGTAAGAACTGATACCTGAAGAAGGGCAGTCATGAACAAATGAAATGCCTGGGTATTTTGGTCAATCAAGATTGCGATCCGACCAAAGAAACCTACCACACCTTGCATCTGCAATTGTCACAATCAGGTTAATAAAATTTAGTAGCGGCCACAAGATGACAGCGCGAATAAAAATAGCAACGAAGCTTGGAGAAAGTTGTCCCACTGCATAATCTGAAGCATGTTAATCGTTATGCTTCTCCCTTGTCGGTTATTTTTGTTTCTTTCTGTGTTTACTCTTTTTAACATGTTTTTGAGTTGGGGAGGTCTACCAATCGCAAAGAGAAAGCAGAGAATGAAACACTATTGCAAATCAGACATCGACCAGGTCAATATTCTTTAAGATATGGACAGCAAATGATACAGAGAACAGTAGGACGAATAAATATTGAGAAAAAAATTTTATCTTACCACACGCATCAAGGAAACCCAGAAACTTGGAGGAGAAGAGGGAGGCCCGTATGGGTTGTTTGGATCCTGGTCACCATAAGGGCCCCCCCCATTGCCCATTCCATAACCTCCCATCGGACCTCCAAAACCACTATTATACATACCACCCCCACCATACATTCCACCTCCATAAAGTCCACCATAACCTCCTCTATACATGTTGTTCCCATATAATCCACCACCACCACCACCGCCATATGACCCCCCATATAATCCACCACCACCACCACCGCCATATGACCCCCCATATAATCCACCACTGCCATATGTTCCAGAACCATATCCAGAATTATAATTTAAACCTGAACCATAACCTGAATGAGCGAAGGGGTAAATTCATATCAGAGATTGAAAAGGGTTTTGAGAACAATTACATAGATGCAAGCATACTTTGATAAAACTTAAAAGCAACACCATTATTTTAATCGACAAACTCTATGACCAGGTATTCACATTTCCAGCAAGCATTAAGAGTTATGGTGAAAAATTATTTGATTTCAAGGTATTCACATAAAATATATCAAATTATGTATAAAGAAACATGATGACAGGAAAATAGCTTAGAAGTCACTCTCTATAAGTATCACAAAGCTGTCACTGCATAATTCTCAGTAATAGAATCCTTCAAGTTGCAATTATTCTACGTTGTAAGATTCTAAATATCTATAAGTGCTTATCTTTTGTTATACCCTTTGTACAATATATGGACAAAGAGGTACAAAATTGACAATGCCATAAATCGGGAACAAACTAAAGGTGAATTGACAAAGACCGGATAACCTCAGACTTATAAAAAATAAAAAATAAAAATGAACTAAATCCAAAAATTACAAACTTTACCTCCATAGGTGCTGCCATATGTCTGCTGTTCCCAAGGCCTCGTAGGTACAGGCCTTCCAATAGTATTGTTAACTATTGTATTCCCATCAGCTGTCGAAACAACTTCACCAGGTTGTGCAATTCCAGATGCCTCTACAATGTCACTCGTGCTACCACCGGATGTTGGTTTAAAAGGCGTGGGCCCAGAAGCAGAGCCAACTCTTTCCCATGGTTTTGGGGGAGAGCCATTCCCTGCAGAGGAAGTAGTCAACATGGATACGGTCAACTGAGAGAATACTGATGAAAGAAAGACAATGAAAACCATGACATACAAGCTGAAACAGAATTAATTGGCAGGAAGTGTCTGATGACTCCTATTCTATATTTATCGGAACTCTGTTGGTATCCAAATGTTATTCCATAAACGAAACTACATCACTCTTCCCCGATTCTGGCATTCATTGGATTTGCTTAATCTGAGACTAACAAAACTTTGTTTTTCTCGTCCCACCGCAATTGAATGTTTTAATGAAATTAAAATATCGTTCTCAATTTTTTGAAGCGAAGAACTACATAGATAAGTAATAATAATAAATAAAAACAACAACAACAACAACAATTTAATTGGTAAATGTTCGACTAAGCCAAACTATTTATGAAAATTGGTTTAAATAACGAAACATATACGAATTCAAAATCTTGGAAACACACAGCTTTTACGATTTCACATATAACATGTCCAAAACATCAAAACACCGGACGAATTTCGATCAAAAAATTCAGATTCAAACGAAAAACTAATAATCTAACTGGACGAAAAAAACAATCAACGATCCACTACATATTCCCCAAATCAACGAACACAAGAAAACCCTGATCAAACAACGAAAAACAAGAGATCCACAATTAAAGAAATCCAAATACAGCCGGTACATGAGATCTATTCAGCCATACAAACCTGACGCTCGATTCTCCATATCAAGAACAGAGACCGGGGAGGAAGAGAAATTTCGCGGTGTGGTTTATCTAGAAATGTTCGTATTTTTCTTGCAAGAGTCCGAGCAAATTCGGTGCATCTTCTAGTGAGTGAGTTGACGATTTTGCCCACTCCGGGTCGATCATCACGACTTTTTAATTTTTATTTTTTAATATATTATTGACGTCACGGGAGCGGAACGGCCGGCCATTTGAGTGGGCCCCCGAGCCCACACCACGTTTGGATCTATTTGTGGTGAAATATCCACCGTACCTTTATCTTTGGCTGCGTGCCCCCACTTTGACTCATCTTATCTAATAATTCAATAACTTATATTATTCATTCAAAAAAAACCTTATATCATTAGTATTATTATAAATTTGGATTTATAATTTTGTTCCCATCTTTTTATTTAAGGATGACAATTCGAGTGGATCGGATCGAGTTGGTGCATAATACTATCCAAAAAAGTTCAACCCGAACCCGACTTGAAACTCAGAACCTAAACTCGAATCCAAGTTAACCAGATCAACCCAACTCAATCCGACTTTTTTTAATTTTTTTTAAAAAAAATTAAACAAAATTAAAAAAAATATTTTAATTTAAACATATAATAAAAAAAATCTCTCGTTTATGATTTAAATTTGAATAAATTAATTATAAAAAATTATATTATATTTACTAAATCAAATAAACAATTGTTAATATAATAAAAAAATGTACAAAATAACTATTAAATTATGAACATTTATGATTATATATACAATAAATATTTTTTCAAACAAAAAATATATAAAAAAATATTTATTAATTATATATATTATAAAAAAATTAAAATTTTCGGGTCAACCCCGAACACAATTTTTTTTTAGGTTAAACATCGGGTCCAATCCGATCTGATCCTGAACCCAAACACCTCAAAGTCAAACTTGATTTTTTTGGTGGGTTGAATTGTGTCAGGTTTGACAAGAAGAATTGCATTTTGACACCCTTACATATATTAATTAAATAAAATAAAAAATTTTCTCCCAAATCAAAATATAAGTGGATGTTTTTCAATTTCATATCATATATTTGCAAAGGCATCGACTATATTTGCAGTCGGCTATATATTAACATTAAATTATGGTATAATTAGAGACTTAGTATACCTTTTAAAATGGTATGGAAAATTGACTGACTGAATTATTTTGACATTACTGGAGTCAACATTGATGGTCACGAGAAAATGAAAATTTAGCAAGTCAGGAGGATAGTAGTCAAATAGATTTTACTTTTTAAATATGGTATAAATAAATAAATCTATTTAAATATATATATTATACTTACCCATAATTGACTATTAAAAACTTTTATCGAATTTATAAATATTATTTTAGATTACAATGTAAAATTACCTTTTTAATTAATCAGGTCAGATCGAAGATCTGTGTCACGTCCCGGGACGGGGGTTGGTTGACATCGGCGTTGCTCTCAAATTTACATTCGAAAACAACAAACCTCAGAGGTACAAAATTCAGAAACCAATCTTTTATTCATAATACTGAATAATTCATTATCTGTTACAACTCAAATAACTAAGGTTTTACAGCGGAAAAGTAAAACCAAACATAATAGTGTCTTAACAAATTCTGCGAAAATAACAAAAATAATAACTGAGAACAGTAGTCTTCTTCACCAGCCCAGAATTGATTCTGCTCTTTTTCTTCTAACAATTCTTCCCCGTTCTTATCTGAGATGGGTTTGGTGGGTGAGTGATATGGTTGTCACTTGATCGAGCAAAACTTGCACAGTGAATAATCCCAAAATTTATTTTATAAATGAAAGCTTGATTTAAATATCGCAAGTGCACGATAGTCAAGTTATAATAAACGTAAGTGAATACGAGTATCGTTCCACAAGGACTGCGTTACACTATTTTTTATTTTCAAGTAAAATTTCTTTAGCAACGATAAATTGAGTTGATGATTAAACTAATGTAAAGTAAACAATTAAAATAATTAAATTGCAAAGAAAACGTGTTCAAGAACGCAATGATTAATTTGGATTAAATCAAATGAGAAATGAATTGATTGGGAATTATCAGTTCTCCTACCACTCGTGTTTAAATAATTACACTCGACTTTTACTCGTGCGTTCGACGGAATTTCCTAGACTAATTAATATACTCTGTCGAGCTATATTAATACTAATCAAAAACATGCAGTACTCAAGTGTCCTCAAATATTTAACAGTTCAAGATTGCATTACATTCTATGGAATCCACTAGCTTTCATTCGGGTGAACTATCACTATCGACACGTACCCAATTCCGTATATCTACTAAAATTGTAAATCCGTGGTTTATACTATTTGATCCTATTGTTAACTATTCTATCGAACTCATCAACAACATGAAATAATCAAAGGAAGTTAGCTAGGCTTCGATTGAAACACGAAAGAACAATAGCATAAACAATTCACTAATGAAAACGTCGAGAAATAATGTTAAACACCGAGTACGGGGTAGGATCCCCTCAAATCCCAACAAATCTAGAGTTTAGCTACTGAAATTCATGATAAAAACCAACAATCAATGTAAGAAATAAAATATTGAATAATGAAAATACTAAAGATGACGATGGATGACGGCCACGACGCGTGGAAATCTCGAGGTCTTCGAAATCTCCTTTGCTCCTAGCCTCCTCTCCAAGAAAAATGATGAAAAGTCTGATAAAAGATGAAAAACGGCTGCTGTTCTCGTGTGTTAGGTTATGGTGTAGGATAGAGTCCCTAGAAATTTGGAAACAAATCTTTGTCAATCTCGCTTCTCGCTAGGGCGGTATATTTTGACCGCCCTAGCGAGAGGTCTTCGAATAAGCTTCCTCGAGCGTGTCCCTGGTTTCGCTGGGGCGGTCACTTTTGACCGCCCTAGCGAGACACTTGCGCAAAATAATCCTCGGCCAGACCACAATGCTCGCTGGGGCGGTCACTTTTGACCGCCCTAGCGAATCCTCTTCGACATTATGCCAAAGTTTCTCCCACTCTTTGGTTCAATTCCTACAAAATCACCACAAAATACACGAGGTTAGTCAAATGCTAAATAATGCTAAAAAGATGCAAAATTGAACTAAACAAACTAATATGATGCATGAATGCGACTCAAAACCAACACTAAAAACACGTAAAAACGAGTCCTATCAACCCCCTCATACTAACCTTTTTCTCGCCCTCGAGCAAAATAGGTTAAAGCACGAGATTCTAAACAAACATAAAATACTCAAACAAGAAATAACCAACACAAGTTAATGTCAATGGTGAGTTAACACTTTTATGCTCATGCCTCAGTGAACTTTCCCACATACAAATCATAATCAAGTCAAATCACAAACGAATACTCATTCTCATCTACACATAAATCTCGACACTAATTTGAACGTGTGTGTGTGTCATGATGGGTCTAGTCATTCGTACTTCAAATAGATCAATCATTCGATCATGCGAGTCACTCAATTAGCACTTCAATACAAGTCTCACTAGCATGCACCCCCGTGTCCATTTATCACTAACCATAATTTGAACTTTATTCGATTCTTAAGTGCAGAGAAGGGTGTCGAAAAGAAGGAAAATAAGCTCAAGTGGCTAACAGTCGGGAGTACACCGATCATTTTCATTGTGCAATCGTCAAGACTTTTCGTCTGACTTTCCTCGTCTCCTTACATCTCCAACTTTTAGCCCAGGAATAGAATTCCATTCCTTTTATTTCGGCTCCCCCTCACCTTACATCTCCACCAATTTTTTCTTTTTCGATATATATATATATATATATTTTTTTTTGATGCACAATTTTCACACGTGTACTCCCTAGGCTAAGAATATATACTTTGGATTACATCTGGTTAGGAGTATGATATTTTAATTCAGTGCATTGAAAAAGGGGGTATATGTGAAGTTCAAGGCAAATCACATGTTCTCGTTCAAGGTCCCAATTAGTGACTTATTTTCACGGGTTTACATGCTAAATCAACTCATAAATGATGTCTTTCAAGTTAACCGCACAAAACCTTCAAATTTCACCATTATTCCTACAAAATTCTAGTCCCCACACATATGTGCTCAAAAAGTTCAACTTTATGCCAAAATTCATGCTTTAACAATCAAGAGTACCATTCATGAGGTGACCCAATCAATACTTTTGTATACTATCAATTCAACATCATCATTGGCTCATACACTATGTCTTCTCACCATAAACGACACCAAATAAAAGAAATGCAACAATTTAAAACCAATTAACTAAGCAAACATAACAATCTACCCCCCTCATACTAGAGTTGTGCAATGCCCTCAGTGCACAAAACAAAACAAACACTAAAAACATAAAAAAAACTCATGAATTTAAATGCAAAGATAGAATATGCAAAATAAAAAGAAAGGGGAAACAGTAAACTCCCCTGATCAGAAATCATCCTCCTCCTCATTCTCCGGCGGTGGAACTCCCTCTTCAGCTGCTGGAGGCATATGATAATTGTACTGAAATTGGAAGGGTGGCGGGTATGCGGGTGTAGGTGGTCGTCCGGAAGTGTCGATGCCCAAATGAGTTGAGATCCCCTTCACCAGGTGTTCGATGTTCTGAATATGTGCCTGATTAACGGCCTGGTACTGCGTCTGATAATGGGCCCAAGCGCCCAATTCGGCGACGCGATCTCGCATGGCATGGCGGCGTGGCTGCGGGGGTGGTGGTGCATGTCCTAAGGCCGGAGGTGGTTGAGCTGCTATCCCATAATCGAAAAATACCTCCTCGGGCAGCTCAGCCTGTCTCTTCTCCCTCTTGGATTTATAGAGAGCCTCATCAATGGCTCTCATCGGCGGTAACCACTCATCATCATCTTCGAATATCACCCCCGCTCGGGCACACAGCTCAGTCACTATCGTCGGGAAGTAAAAAGCCAAATTGCTGCTATTAATGCACATGTTAAGCTGTCCGAAAATGAGCCTGCCCACATCAATCACCATCCCAGTACAGATGGCATAGAGAACAACCGCCCGCTCACGCTGCACATCACTCGTATGACCGACCGGCATCAATCTCTTAGACAAGAATGCATACCACAATGCCCCCTCCACTTTCAAAAACTTTTCAAGAAAGACCGTGTAAGTCCCCGGTTGTTTCCACGTGGTGCCCGGATAACAGAGTGTGCGAATGATCAAATCATAATCCGGGTTAAGCACCCACGCCTGAAACACCGAATCGTCCACCGACGGTAAACCCAACACATCATTGATCGTCTTGGGATCATACGGGACTAGATGTCCCCTCACAAATGCCTTCGACTCATTTCCCTCCGGAGCATTGGCATAAAATTCACGCACAACCGGAACCACTGCTGCATTCGGTTGTGCTACAAAGGTATTCCACCCTCTTCTTTCTATTTGGGACTCCGAAAATTGACCGATAAGAAACGAGCTAAATCCACGCTCAGGGATTGGTTTCCTATGTAGTCTGGCATGCTCAAATCTCTCCCTAGATTTTTCATTCACAAACATAGATGGAGTGGAACGAGAACTAGAAGCACCGTGAGTTACCTTAGATCTTTTGGGTGCCATGTAGAGATTGGAGTGCACAAAGTATCCAACCGCCGGAAAATTGTTGAGGGTCACCGGAGAAGCTCACCGGAATATGTGGAAGATGACCGGAGTTGCTTGAAAGACCGCCGGAGAAGAAAATCTTGTAGCCTAAATGCTTCCTCGTGGAGTGTATGGACCAAGATTGAGTCTTTGCCCTGAAAAATCACCAAATAATAAGGATTGAGCACAAAAGATGGAGGGGGGTGCCGAAAATCGGAGGGGAGTAGTAGGGTTCGAAGTGGGGAGGAAAAGAGGAGAGGAAAGTATTTATAATCTGCGCGACTCGCTAGGGCGGTCAAAACTGGCCGCCCGAGCGAGAAGTTTTCGGAAAAAATTTTTTTTTTAATCTGTGCGACTCGCTAGGGCGGTCAAAATTGACCGCCCGAGCGAGAAGTTCTCGGGGAGAAAAATTATTAATCTGCGCGACTCGCTAAGGCGGTATATTTTTCCCGCCCTGGCGAGACGTTTTCGCAAAAGACTTCTTTTTTTAAAAAAAAAAAAAAAAACGAGTACCCGCTGGGGCGGTCAGTTTTGACCGCCCGAGCGAGAAGTGTTCGGGAAAAAAATTTGAATGCAATGCCAAGCAACTACCTAAATGCAAATGATGCGATTAATAACTAAAAAAATATATATATAATCAAAATCAAAATAAGGAGTAGAAGTAGTTCTCAATTTATAGTCTAGAGCTCGACTCTTCACCCATGTCCTCAATGACGGTCATGGAGCCGAGTGACTCCAATTTGTGGCTCAATTGTGCCACCGATATAGTGCTTCAATCTTTGAGCGTTCACAGTAAATGTCCCGTCCTTGCCATCATGCAACACCACTGCACCCGATGGGAACACCTTGGCTATAGTGAATGGTCCTGACCACCTTGACTTTAGCTTGCCCGGAAAGAGTCGTAAGCGAGAATTGTATACCAACACCGCTTCACCCACTTTGAATTCCCTTCTTATAATGTGTTTGTCATGGACTCGTTTGGTGCGTTCCTTGTAAGACAGTGCAAGATCATAAGCTCTTCCCCGAAACTCATCTAACTGATTCAACTGCAGCAATCGTTTTTCACCTGCAAGAGCAAAATCAAAGTTTAGTGCTTTGGTCGTCCAATATGCTCTATGCTCTAATTCGACTGGTAGATGACATGCTTTACCAAAAAGCAACCTATATGGTGTAGTGCCTATAGGTGTTTTAAAAGCAGTACGATACGCCCACAAAGCATCATCTAACCGAATGGACCAGTCCTTCCTATTCACATTAACCGTCTTCTCTAAAATCCTCTTAATTTCTCGATTGGATACTTCAACTTGTCCACTAGTTTGGGGATGGTATGGAGTGGAAACCTTGTGGGTGACACCATATTTGCCCAACAGTTTATCAAAAATTTTGTTGCAAAAATGGGTGCCACCATCACTTATGATTGCACGTGGTGCACCAAATCGATTAAAAATATGTTTCTTCAAAAATTTTAACACCACTTGTGCATCATTAGTGGCACAAGCCTCTGCCTCCACCCATTTAGATACATACTCCACTGCCACCAGAATAAATTTCTTTGCAAAAGACGCAGGAAAAGGACCCATAAAATCAATCCCCCACACATCAAATATTTCACACTCAATAATGTTATTTAAAGGCATCTCATGACGGTTGGAAATATTACCTGTGCGTTGGCATCTATCACAATTGAGAACATACAAACGAGCATCCTTAAAAAGAGTTGGCCAATAGAAGCCACATTCAAGTACCTTAGATGCCGTCCGTATGGGTCCAAAGTGACCACCTACCTCACGGTCATGACAATGGTTCAGAATTTGATTGGTTTCCTCCTCCGCCACACATCTTCTTATCATGGAGTCTGCACAAATCTTAAACAAGAACGGTTCCTCCCAAAAATAATATTTCACTTATGAAAAGAATTTCTTTCTTTGGTGAAACAATAAATTAGGTGGAGGTGTGCCAGTGACAAGAAAATTTGCAAAATCAGCATACCAAGGGTATGCATTTACCTCAAGCAATTGTTCATCAGGAAACCAGTCATCAATATCATCGTCACTGCCCTTAATTCTAACATGCTCAAGCCTAGACAGGTGGTCAGCAACTACATTTTCCACACCCTTTTTATCTCGAATTTCGAGATCAAATTCTTGCAATAATAAAATCCACCTAATTAACCTAGGTTTCGCATCTTTCTTAGCAAGCAAGTATTTTAGGGCAGAATGATCTGTATACACAGTTGCTTTAGACAGAGCAAGGTATGAATGAAATTTGTCGAAAGCAAATACTATAGCAAGCAATTCTTTTTCAGTAGTAGCGTAATTTAATTGAGCATCATTTAAAGTCTTACTTGCATAGTAGATGGTATGAAATACCTTGTTCTTCCTTTGACCCAGCACCGCACCAACAGCTGTATCACTAGCATCGCACATCACCTCAAACGGTAGCTCCCAATCAGGGACAGTCAGAACAGGTGTTGTCACCAAGCTTTCCTTGAGTATCTCGAATGCATGCAGACAAGTAGAATCAAAATCAAATTCAGCATCTTTCATCAACAAAGAGGATAAAGGTTTAGCAATTTTGGAAAAATCTTTAATGAAACGCCTATAAAACCAACATGCCCTAGGAAACTTCTAACTCCTTTTATTGATGAAGGTGGGGGTAAGTTTTTGATTACTTCCACCTTGGCTTTGTCAACCTCAATTCCATTCTCCGATACCTTGTGTCCTAATACAATCCCCTCTTGAACCATAAAATGACACTTCTCCCAATTCAACACCAAATTGCTCTCCTCACATCTAACTAACACCAAGTTCAAATTCTCTAAACATTCATTAAATGAGGAGCCAAAAATAGAGAATTCATCCATAAAGATTTCAAGGAAATTTTCAGTCATGTCATGAAAGATAGCGGTCATGCATCTTTGAAATGTTGCAGGTGCATTGCATAAACCAAAGGGCATACGCCTAAACGCAAAAGTACCATAAGGGCAAGTGAAAGTAGTTTTCTCTTGGTCCTCAGGTGCAATTGTGATTTGATTGTATCCCGAATATCCATCTAAAAAGCAATAAAATTCATGACCTGCTAATCGTTCAATCATTTGATCGATAAATGGCAAGGGAAAGTGATTTTTACGGGTTGCATCATTCAATTTCCTATAATCTATGCATACACGCCAACCCGTAATAGTTCTAGTGGGAATCAACTCATTTTTTTCATTAGCAATAACAGTAATCCCACCCTTTTTAGGCACATATTGTACAGGACTTACCCACGCACTATCAGAGATAGGATAGATAATACCTGCATCCAGAAGTTTAATTGTTTCAGCTTTTACTACCTCTTGCATCTTTGGATTGAGTCTCCTTTGTGGTTGTGCTAGAGGTGAGTATTTATCTTCCATCAGAATTTTGTGCATGCAGATCGAAGGACTTATCCCTTTTATGTCTGAAACCTTCCAAGCGAACGCTCCTTTATGCTCCTTGAGGACTCCCAAGAGCTTACTCTCCATATCATCTGTCAAAGAAGAGGAAATAATAACAGGCAATTTATTAATTTCTCCTAGATATACGTACTTGAGATGTGGAGGTAATGGTTTGAGCTCCAAAGTAGGTGGCTCCTCTAGGCTTGACTTTTGAGGCATTAAATCTTTTCTGTCTCCCAATTCCTCTAGTCTAAGCCTCACTTGCTTTCTCCAAGGTGGAATGGCATTCAAATGAGCTACCATCTCCATCTTTTCCTCGTCTAGCTCGTCCTCCTGCTTTTCAGTAGTGAGAGTGGCCTCAAATGGTTCTTTCAATCCATCCTGCACAAAATCACAAACAAGCGAATCCAAGACATCAATACGAAAGCAACTATCATTGTGCATTGTGTGCTTGAGAGTATTGAAAACATCAAAAATAATTTCTTCTTCTCCAACTCTCGGTCTCAATTTCCCCTCCTCAACATCAATCAGTGCTTTCCCTGTAGCCAGAAACGGTCTCCCTAGGATTAAAGACATCTCTAAATCTTCCTCCATGTCAAGTACCACAAAGTCTGCAGGAAAAATAAACTTATCCACTTTCACCAGAACATCTTCGATAATCCCACGTGGATACTTGACAGATCTGTCAGCCAGCTGCAACGACATCCTAGTTGGCTTGGGTTCACCTAATCCCAGTCTCCTAAACACAGAAAAAGGCATCAGATTAATGCTCGCACCAAGATCACATAGAGCTTTATGAAAATTAATGTCACCAATAATGCAAGGTATCGAGAAACTCCCTGGATCTTTTTGCTTCGGAGGCATCTTGTTTTGAACTAAAGCGGAGCAATTTTCGGTCAAATTCACCGTCATATGATCTTCTAGCTTCCGCTTATTTGCTAAGATATCTTTCAAGAATTTTGCATAACTTGGCATATTCAATAAAGCATCAGCAAAAGGAATGTTAATATACAATTTTTTAAATATCTCAAGAAATTTACCAAATTGTGCATCTAATTTAGCTTTCTTCATTGCTGCAGGAAAAGGTGGAGGGATAACAATTTTATTCTGTGCAATAGGTGTAGATGTAGAGTTAGAAGACTTACCTCCTTGATTTTTCACCTCATCCTCACCGTGCTTGGTCTTTTCCTCATTAGACCCGAGTGTTTTTCCACTACGCAATTCCACCGCCTTCACATGTTCTCTTGGGTTAGTTTCCGTGTTGCTTGATAAAGTTCCTTGCTCCCTATTAGCAATCAGCTTAGCCAATTGTCCAATTTGATTCTCTAACCCCTTTATGGATGCATCTTGGTTCTGAAATTGCGTCTCTGTTGCAGAAATAAATTTAGTCATCATTTGCTCTAAATTGGACTTCTCCTCCCGAGACGGTTCTGGCTTGAATCCTTGGTGCATCACATATGGTGGACCTCTTTGTTGGCGATGTTGGTTGTTTTGACCTCCCCATGAAAAGTTTGGGTGATTCCTCCATCCCGGATTATATGTGTTCGAGTAAGGGTCATTTCTAGGACGGTTCTGGAATCCCACTTGTTTTACCGGTGCTCCCTCAGGCACATAGAATGGATTGCCATCTTGGCAATCCTGCACATCATGCTCACCCCCACACTTATCACAGAAAATTTCTTGCAGACGCATAGCCGACCCACTCATGCTCATCCCATCAATCTTTCTATTCAAAGCCTCTAACTGTGCTGAAACCGCCGACAAATCATTAACTTGATTAACTCCAGCACCTCGTCTCTGCCTATCAGACTGAGGATGATAGCTACTAGCAGCCATCTCCTCCAATAACTCATATCCTTCCTCCGCCGTCTTTCTCAGTAAGTTACCACAGGCAGCAACATCTATCATAGTACGGTTAGGAGTAAGCAGACCGTAGTAGAAAGTTTGAACAACTAACCCAAGAGGCAGCTCATGGTGTGGACATCTCCTCAACAAGTCCTTGTAGCGCTCCCATGCCTCGTAAAGTGACTCTTGCTCATATTGAGCAAAAGTAGTAATGTCGGCTCTGAGCTTCATAGTCTTCGACGGAGGAAAGTACTTGATCAGGAACGCCTTTGCCATATCTTCCCATGTAGTAATAGACCCTACAGGCAAACAGTTTAACCACGACTTAGCTTTATCTCTCAGTGAAAATGGAAATAAACGCAAACGAACAGCGTCATCAGACACGCCATTAAACTTAAAAGTATCACAAATTTCAAGAAAGTCAGCTATATGAGAATTAGGGTCGTCAAGTGCACTTCCCCCAAATTGGACAGTGTTCTGAATCATCTGAATGATAGCTGGCTTGATCTCAAACTGATTAGCTCGGATGACTGGTCTTACGATGCTTGGACGTGCTCCATCAAGAGACGGCTGTGCATAATCCAACATCGGTATACGCCTTGGCTCCTCTCTTTGTTGATCGCCTTCTATTCTTTCCTTCGCTCTTTGCTGTTGTAGTCGACGTCTAGCTGTGCGTTCGATCTCGGGGTCAAAAGGCTCAAGCTTAAACTCGAGTGATCTTCGCATGCACCACAAGAAAAATCTGCAACACAATGAGAGTATCAAATAACAATAAAATAAATAATACTAAAGAATTTAAATGAAAAATAAAAAATTGTGAATCAACAGTCCCTGGCAACGGCGCCAAAAACTTGATCGAGCAAAACTTGCACAGTGAATAATCCCAAAATTTATTTTATAAATGAAAGCTCGATTTAAATATCGCAAGTGCACGATAGTCAAGTTATAATAAACGTAAGTGAATACGAGTATCGTTCCACAAGGACTGCGTTACACTATTTTTTATTTTCAAGTAAAATTTCTTTAGCAACGATAAATTGAGTTGATGATTAAACTAATGTAAAGTAAACAATTAAAATAATTAAATTGCAAAGAAAACGTGTTCAAGAACGCAATGATTAATTTGGATTAAATCAAATGAGAAATGAATTGGTTGGGAATTATCAGTTCACCTATCACTCGTGTTTAAATAATTACACTCGACTTTTACTCGTGCGTTCGACGGAATTCCCTAGACTAATTAATATACTCTGTCGAGCTATATTAATACTAATCAAAAACATGCAGTACTCAAGTGTCCTCAAATATTTAACAGTTCAAGATTGCATTACATTCTATGGAATCCACTAGCTTTCATTCGGGTGAACTATCACTATCGACACGTACCCAATTCCGTATATCTACTAAAATTGTAAATCTGTGGTTTATACTATTTGATCCTATTGTTAACTATTCTATCGAACTCATCAACAACATGAAATAATCAAAGGAAGTTAGCTAGGCTTCGATTGAAACACGAAAGAACAATAGCATAAACAATTCACTAATGAAAACGTCGAGAAATAATGTTAAACACCGAGTACGGGGTAGGATCCCCTCAAATCCCAACAAATCTAGAGTTTAGCTACTAAAATTCATGATAAAAACCAACAATCAATGTAAGAAATAAAATACTGAATAATGAAAATACTAAAGATGACGATGGATGACGGCCACGACGCGTGGAAATCTCGAGGTCTTCGAAATCTCCTTTGCTCCTAGCCTCCTCTCCAAGAAAAATGATGAAAAGTCTGATAAAAGATGAAAAACGGCTGCTGTTCTCGTGTGTTAGGTTATGGTGTAGGATAGAGTCCCTAGAAATTTGGAAACAAATCTTTGTCAATCTCGCTTCTCGCTAGGGCGGTATATTTTGACCGCCCTAGCGAGAGGTCTTCGAATAAGCTTCCTCGAGCGTGTCCCTGGTTTCGCTGGGGCGGTCACTTTTGACCGCCCTAGCGAGACACTTGCGCAAAATAATCCTCGGCCAGACCACAATGCTCGCTGGGGCGGTCACTTTTGACCGCCCTAGCGAATCCTCTTCGACATTATGCCAAAGTTTCTCCCACTCTTTGGTTCGATTCCTACAAAATCACCACAAAATACACGAGGTCAGTCAAATGCTAAATAATGCTAAAAAGATGCAAAATTAAACTAAAAAAACTAATATGATGCATGAATGCGACTCAAAACCAACACTAAAAACACGTAAAAACGAGTCATATCATCACTCAATAAGCGGGGGCGGGAATAACTCCCAATTTTCGAAATCATTTTCAATAGAAACAGTAATACAAATAATATACAGAAAACTCTTCTTTTCAGAACGGGAATCAATATTCAGAACAGGAATCAGAAATTAGCAAGTAAGTAAGCACTGAGCACGTTTGTGAATTTCATGGCTAAACTAATATCAGTCCCCTATATGTTCTCTCCTCTAAGTGGTGAGGCCAGAATCAGAAATCAGAATTCAAAAATGTTCATAATATATATTCCTACCATTAGTTCACTAGGTTTCAGTGCTTTAAAATCAGATATCAGAAATATATAAAACATGAATTATCAAACTGATTTCAAGATATTTATACATAAGCCCACTTACTGTAATTTGCTAGAAGTTTCGGTTGAAGTCTGGAAGAATGCATTTCTCGCTACTGGATTTTTCTGCTCGAAATTGCACTCTCTTAGTTCGAATGATAACTCAAGATTTGGGTAACACCAATTCAGATGTTTGAGGGTGTTATTTATAGGCAAACTTCTGACTGCTAGCCTCCCAATTAATGGCTATAATATGCCATTAACAGCCTTTATTCCATGTTAAATGTTTCATTTACAAGTCATAAGCTGAATTAGTAACTGTCTGCTGGAATTCTGTCTGCTGCTGGATTCTATCTGCTGGAATTCTATCTGTTGGAAAAACTACGAGCTTCTGGAATATTAATAGCTGCTGGAATATTGTTAGCTTCTGCTGAAATTCTTGCATTGCTGCTGAA
This sequence comes from Primulina tabacum, assembly GCF_025594145.1. NCBI lineage: Eukaryota > Viridiplantae > Streptophyta > Magnoliopsida > Lamiales > Gesneriaceae > Primulina > Primulina tabacum. The sequence goes on along the minus strand of NC_134552.1, from coordinate 50,840,162 downwards.
TATTGATAGCTGCTGCAAAATGCTAGCTGCTGGAAATTCGGGTTCTCACATCCCTCCCTCTTTATGAGAAGTTTCGTCCTCGAAACTTGGCTATACATGATCCTCAAAGAGGTATGGGTATTGTTCTCGCATCTTTTCTTCCAACTCCCAAGTAGCTTCTTTTTCAGTGTGATTGGACCATTGTACTTTAACATATGGAATGGTTCGTCGCCTTAGTACTTGGTCTTTGTTATCCACAATTCGAATTGGAATTTCTTCATACTTCAGTTCTTGATTTAGATTTCCCTCAACCAGAAGTGGTCCAGCTTCAAGAATATGACTTGGATCGGAAATATATCTTCTTAACTGTGACACGTGGAAAACATTATGGATCCTTGACATATCAGGGGGGAGTGTTAATCTGTAAGCAAGTGTTCCCACTTTCTCTAAAATGTCAAAAGGTCCAACATATCTGGGATTCAGTTTTCCAGCCTTATTGAATCGGATTACACCCTTCATGTGTGACATTTTCACATATGCCTTTTCGTCCACTACCAATTCCACGGGTCTTATTTTCAGGTCAGCCCAGCTTTTCTGTCGATCTTGTGCAGCTTTTAGTTGCTCTTTGATCATAGCAACTTTATTCACTGTTTCTTGGATTAGTTCGGGTCCAACAATGGCTTTTTCCCCTACTTCATCCCAATACAATGGTGATCGACACTTTCGTCCATATAGAGCTTCGTATGGTGCCATTTCAATACTACTGTGATAACTATTATTGTATGCGAACTTGATTAAGGGCAGATGTTCGCTCCAATTACCACTGAAGTCTAGAGCACATGCTCTCAGCATATCTTCTAAAGTTTGAATTGTCATTTCTGTTTGGCCATCGGTCTGAGGATGATAGGCCGTGCTAAGAGTAATTTTGGTCCCCATAGCTTGTTGAAAGCTCTTCCAAAAACGAGATGTAAACCTCGGATCTCTGTCTGATAGTATGCTAGCTGGAACTCCATGTAGTCGTACGATCTCATTCATGTACAGTGTGGCTAGCTTGTCCAAATTATAGTTCACGCGGACAGGTAAGAAATGCGCAGATTTCGTGAGTCTATCTACGATTACCCAGATGCCATCATGACCTTGTCTCGACTTGGGTAAACCAACTACAAAATCCATAGAAATATGTTCCCATTTTCATTCCGGGATTTCTAATGGTTGAAGAAGTCCACCAGGTCTCTGGTGTTCCGCTTTGACTTGTTGGCACACGTGACACTTAGAAACAAACATTGCCACGTCCTTCTTCATTCCACTCCACCAGAAATTTTCTTCAAATCTCTGTACATCTTGGTACTGCCAGGATGGACTGAAAATTTCGACTTATGTGCTTCAGACATTACTTCTTGTCGAAGGTTATCGATGTCCGGTACGCACAATCGTCCTTTCATCCATAAGATTCATTTGTTATCCGTCTCGAAATCTGGTGTTTTCCCTTCTTTAACTTGCTCTTTTAGTTTTACCAAAACGGAATCTCTATCTTGACTTATTTTGATTGTCTCTCGAAGACATGGTTGTGCTGAAAGTGATGTCAGGATCACTTTACTCGTATTCTTTCGAATTAAAGCATCTGCTACCTTGTTGGCTTTGCCTGGGTGGTAGCTTATTGTCAAGTCGTAATCCTTCATGAGTTCAATCCACCGTATTTGTCTCATATTTAGTTCTTTTTGAGTGAACAAATACTTGAGGCTTTGATGATCGGTGAATATCTCACATCTAGCACCATATAAATAGTGTCTCCAAATCTTCAGTGCAAATACAACTGCTGCAAGCTCGAGGTCATGTGTTGGGTAATTATGTTCATACAAATTTAACTGCCTCGATGCGTAAGCAATCACCCTTCCCTCTTGCATGAGTACACATCCTAAACCTCCTTGAGACGCATCACTGTAGATGGTGAAGTCTTTGCCTTCCATAGATAATACCAACACTGGCGTGGAGGTAAGCTTTTTCTTCAAAGTCTCGAAGCTTTTCTCACAATCTTCACTCCATTGAAATTTAGAGTTCTTCTGTGTGAGTTTGGTGAGAGGTATTGCTATTGAAGAGAATCCTTCAACAAATTTTCGGTAATAGCCTGCTAATCCCAAGAAATTTCGAATTTCTGTCACAGTCTTTGGTCTAGGCCAATCTGAGATTGCTTCAACTTTCTTAGGGTCCACAGATACTCCTACTTCTGATATTATGTGTCCCAAGAATGCGACGCTCTCTAGCCAGAATTCGCATTTCTTGAACTTGGCGTACAGTTCCTTTTCTCTCAGCTTCTGGAGGGTGAGACGAAGATGTTCTTTGTGGTCTTCCTAACTTGACGAATATACCAGAATATCGTCGATGAATACCACAACAAACTTGTCAAGAAATGGTTTGAACACCCTGTTCATGAGATCCATGAATACAACTGGAGCGTTGGTTAACCCGAATGGCATTACCATGAACTCATAGTGTCCATATCTTGTTCTGAGGACTGTCTTCAGAATATCGTCTATCTTGACATTCAGTTGGTGGTAGCCTGACCTTAAGTCGAGCTTGGAAAAGACTGAAGCTCCTTTGTGTTGGTCAAACAGGTCATCTATCCTTGGAAGCGGATACTTGTTTTAAATTGTGATCTTATTCAGTTTCCTGTTGTTGCGTGTTTTCACTACCGCAAGTGTACGGTGTCAAGTTTTAGTACTGGTTAGAATACAGATATCGATCCCACGAGGAGTGTATATATAAATGTATATCAGTGCTTGTAATTAAAATAGTCCAAACTTTATCTAGACAATTCGATAGAATGGTTGATTTACTTAAACGAATGGATTGAAAACAAATAATTAATCTAATACCGGATTGAGGAAAATATCAAGGAGAGAAAGTATCTAGAGAAATGACTTCACTAAGTTTCCACGACAATTATTCCAAGTTAAATTTATATTCCTGAATTTCAATTATTTAATGGCCAAGAACACTTAATTATTTTATTCCCCCTTTCCCAAGTGACGAATAAATTGTATCTATCAAACTTCGATTCAATTATTCCTAATAAAAATCTAAGTTTAATTGATAAATGCGGACAATGTTCTTACATAAGCCTCGCTAAAGTTATACGTCTTCCGAACGCTATAAACATTTAACGATGTGTCTCTAATGATCTATAATCCTAGTCCCTCTCCCGAGTTGTAGAACTAATCAGACAGCATACAATTTATGGCCAGTAAATTGCATTCAACTCAATACAAAGAAACACAATTAAACAGAAAGGAATTCAATCATATAAATAACCGAGTCAAATTATTGTTTCCACAATGCTACGTCATTCTCTAGACTAGAAAATTAGTTCATCACAAAATCCAAGTGAAAACAGGACATGTTCAACTTTTTAGACATCGCAACACAGTAGAATAAAGAAGCGAAGGAAAAGATAACAAATCCGAAGCGTCGTCTCCGTCCCCAGATCCGTCGTTCTTCGTATTCGTGATCGTTCTTCGCACTCTGGATCTTCGTCTCGTGTCCGCGCCTCTATCCCGTGAGCTTTTCTCTCCAAATTGGTATTTTTCTCGTGTGCTTTTCTCCCACGGCGGCCCCCTTTTCTGACCTAGGATGCGGCTTTATATAGATTTTCTGGACGCTCGGTGCGCGCGGTGGCGCATGATCTCGCGCGGTCACGCGCGCCTTTCTGCTCGCTGGCCCATGTATGTGTGCGCGCGGTCGCGCATGAAGTCGCGCGGCCGCGCGCAAGCTTCTGGTCGGTGGCTCTTTTCTGCGCGCGCGCGGGTGCTCGTGATATGGCGCGGTCGCGCGCACCTCTCGGCTTTCTGTTTCTTCTGTGTGCGCGCGGTTGCGCGTGAAGTGGCGCGGTCGCGCGCGTACTTTTGTCCACTACCTGCTCTCAACTATTCTTTATGGTGCACGGCTCTGTTTTCTTGCATCTACTTGGCTTCGTTTCCACTATTTTCTCCACTCCTGGAATGACAACAAAAACAAACCAAAACGCATAATTCTGTTCGAAACAAGCATAATTCAAAATGGATTTAAATGTAAAGTAAGTGCAAATCTTGCACTTATCAAACCCCCCAAACTTGAACTTTTGCTAGTCCCGAGCAAAATAGGATAAAAGCTAATAATTAAGGAAAAGATTTACGCAACTACTAACGTCATGGATATGCGAAAGGTGATATTGACCTCCGACTCATCTAATTTCATGTAATTCACGATTTCCCAAGAGTCACGTGTGTGTGTGATATGTCAATGTTTGTTTACCCCATCGAATGCTCAAATAGAGTTGTAATGCCCATTCGCCTTACAGAATCAAGAAATCCTCAGTTCAGTTTAACTCACAACTTCATCAAAATATAAATTTGCATTCACAGATCACATAGGACTTTATCGGTGATTATTTGGCTTGAAGGATAGTTAACAAAAGTACGCCACAGATGAAATCACACAATGAGATGCTTGCAAGCAAGTGAGTAAAGTTTATACTTGTTGACAATGTTTTTCAGGTATCCATAGGCTTGACTTGAACAACTTTTCTCCACTAGTATATTGGATAAATGTGACAAGGTTAATAGGTCTTGTAGGCTTGTAACGTTAGGCCACGGCTCACGGCTATAATAAAGGGTATGGAAATCAAAATTTGAGAGAAATAATCAAATCTTCATCATTTTCACTATCATTTCATTCACCATCACTTTATTACTTTCTTCTCATTCATATCCTTCATCTCCCATATATTTTCTTTTTTCACCACTTTTGATTCACATTTTTTTTTGAATGTTTTTCTTCTTTTTTTTTTCTTTTCAACTCCTTTTAGCACATTTAACTTTTTCTTTTCTTTTCAAGGAGTATTGAATCATTACAATACCCATGAACTTATTTCTCTCAAAATTAGGTAAGACAATAAGTGTATAAGCTTCATTAGGTAGTCGTTGTGGGAAGTAGAATAAATACAAGTGGGGGCTAATTGTATGTCATTGACATACACCACTTGATTTTTAGTGGGCTCAACATGGGAAACTAGGGATATTTCATGTTCATTTGGTAGGCTCGAAGGCTCAAAACGGCTCCAAAGATCGCCTAAATCATTCCTATGTCACATAATATCCGTATTTCGCCTCGAAAAGTGTTCAAGCAAGTTCTAGATTTCCGTCAATCCATTAGTCAACTCATACAAACTAATCACATGCATTTGCTCAACCAAGAATGATATACGAGTTACGTACAAAAGAAATTTTAAGCATCTCAATTAATTCGGAGCTCAAAGGGCTACAATTGACAGTAAACAAAGAATATAGGCCCAAAGATATTGTCCAAAAAAAATTGCCTAGATCATTTCTATGTTTTCAAAAGTGTCAATCAATGTCATGCAAGAATTACCAAGAATCAGATCTCCCTCATCTATTTAGCATCACAGGCATGCAACTTGTCTCTAAGCAACGATAGTATCAACAAACACGACAGTGCAAAATAATTGTGACTCCTGAGTTATCATGAACACATATATATTTCAGGATCGCAATTCAGTTTTCATCATCGGTCACACATTTTACTTATCCATGACTCTACCTAACAAATCTAGCATGCAATAAAAAAATCAAAATAACTACTGAGCAATAAAAAAAATGTAGAAAAATTCTAACAAGCAATTTTACCTCCCCCCAAACTTAAAGTATGCATTGTCCCCAATGTATAGAAATAAAGAACATGACAACACATACCTCGCTCCCGAGTGTCAGAACTCGGGGCTCGAGTCATCGTTCGCAGCATCTTCAGCATCATCGTCCATGGTCCATGGGCTGCGGCGGTGATAAATCTGGTGGTGGGTAGAATTAACAACTAAGGGAGTAAAATAAAATAAAATAATAACAAAAAAATGAATGCTAAAAAATAAAAATTTTGGGTTGCCTCCCACGCAGCGCTTGGTTTAACGTCATTAGCCCGACTATACCAATCCTGTTCATGGTGGATCGTATGATATCTTGGAAGCCTTGAGTTCTACGTTTTGACCATCAACCTCCATGGTCAGTTTTCCTTGTCTCAGATCAATGACGGCTCCAGCAGTAGCCAAAAATGGTCGTCCTAAAATAGCACGAACATTCTGACTGTTCCCCATGTCAAGCACCACAAAATCTGCTAGAAGCCTTATTTTATCAATCTTAAGTTCAACATCTTCCACAATACCCAGCGGTGTCCTAACCGATTTATCTGTCATCTGCAAGCTTAGTCCTGTGGGCTTTATCCGACTCAATCCAAGTTTCTCGTAGAGAGAACTTGGCATTATATTTATGCTCGCTCCTGAGTCACAGATAGCTTTTTCCACCAATTGACTCCCTATTTAACATGGCATAATAAATTCACCGGGATCTAGCAACTTCTGAGAAAAATCTCTCCGTGTTCCTTCAGTAGATTCACCTTCCACCTGATCTGCAAACTCATTATTAGTGTGTAGGTTCTTGAGATCTTCAAGACCTTTTTTCTTTTGAAATTCAGCTTGTAATTGTAAAAATCTCTGGGGGTAGGGAAGTAAAGAAAGATCAATGAATTGATTTAAATCATACCTCTCAGATTTCTTACCTCGGGCTCTTTTGGTTGGAATTAGCTTTTCATCCCGAATAGGTGTGGGTTCAACCTCCTTCTCTTCTCTGCCTACCACACCAAACTCTTCATGCTGTATAAAAATGGCATTCACTTCTCTCAGATTTGGGTCTGCAGTCTTTTGGACTGTGCCTGACGGTTGAGACGTGAGTTGCTTCGTTATCTGTCCCACTTGCGATTCAAGGATTTTCAAAGTAGCACCAATACTCGCCATATGTGTCTCAAGGTTGTCAAGTCTAGACTCAGTTCTGGACATCTTCTTACCAGATTCAACAACAAATGTCCCCACTAAATCCTCAAATGATGGCTTCCCTTCCCCATTTGATGTATTGAACCCCGGTGGAGGATTCAACACATTCTTATTGTTTGCATAAGAAAAATTTTCATGGTTTCTTAACCCAGGATGATAAGTATTAGGGGGAGGGTTACCTCGGTATCCTCTGTAGCCTCCAAAGTTCTTGTTGTTGATGTATTGGACTTCTTCTGGAAGGGATGGTTCTTCAGCAACCATCAACGGACTCTCAGTCTCAGCTATGCTCACTTTGTTCATAGCTGCTAGTTGAGTGGTCAGTGCAGACACTTGGGCGGTGAGTGATGTAATCGGATCCACAGCATAAACCCCAACTGCCCTCTTCACTCCAGATCTTTCAGATGGCCACTGGTAGCTGTTTATGGTCATCTGCTCAAGCAAGTCATAGGCTTGAGCAGGAGATTTTGTAAAGATAGTGCCTCCGACTGCTGCATCCACAGTTCCTCTTGTTTGCCCATTTAGACCGTTGTAAAATAATTCAATTTGGACCCAGTCTTCAAATCCATGATTCGGGCACTTCCTCAATAACTCTTTATATCTGTCACATGCTTCATATAATTGCTCCAAATCAGTATGCCTGAAAGTGATGATCTCGATCTTCAACTGTGCAGACTTCGCAGGGGGAAAGTACTTCGCAAGAAATTTCGTCGCCAGCTCTTGCCAAGTAGTGATACTTCCTAAGGGAAGCGATTGAAGCCATCCTCGTGCTTGATCCCTGAGAGAAAACGGAAACAAACGCAGTCTAATAATATCATCAGGCACATTATTAATCTTTACCGTATCCGTTATCTCCAAGAAGGTTCTCAGGTGAACGTGAGGATCAGAGGTGGCTGTCCCAGCAAACTGGTTTTGCTGAACTATATTGATTAGAGCAGGCTTCAGTTCAAAATTATTGGCGTTGATTGTCCCTCTTGCAATACCAGAGTAATGATTGTTGATCACTGGTCGGAAGTGATCTCTTATAGGAATCGCCTCTGGCTGGACGTGTCTGTCATTCTCTCTGTTCTCAGCCATTGATTGGATCTCTTCTCTTCTTGCTTTTCTTAATCTTCTCGCAATTCTTTCGATCTTCGGATCAAAAATAAGCAAGTCAGAGTTTTGCGATCTTAGCATACACTGTCAAGCAGAAAAAATGAGAAACTCAATCAATATAAAATAAAATAAAATAATAAAAGCTCTAAATTAAAATCTAGACTAATTGGTAACAATACTGATATAAATTCAAATTAGACACTCCCCGGCAACGGCGCCAAAAACCTGTTGCGTGTTTTCACTACCGGAAGTGTACGGTGTCAAGTTTTAGTACTGGTTAGAGTACATATATCGATCCCACGAGGAGTGTATATATAAATATATATCAGTGCTTGTAATTAAAATAATCCAAACTTTATCTAGACAATTCGATAGAATGGTTGATTTACTTAAACGAATAGATTGAAAACAAATAATTAATCTAATACCGGATTGAGGAAAATATCAAGGAGAGAAAGTATCTAGAGAAATGACTTCACTAAGTTTCCACGACAATTATTCCAAGTTAAATTTATATTCCTGAATTCCAATTATTTAATGGCCAGGAACACTTAATTATTTTATTCCCCCTTTCCCAAGTGACGAATAAATTGTATCTATCAAACTTCGATTCAATTATTCCTAATAAAAATCTAAGTTTAATTGATAAATGCGGACAATGTTCTTACATAAGCCTCGCTAAAGTTATACGTCTTCCGAACGCTATAAACATTTAACGGTGTGTCTCTAATGATCTATAATCCTAGTCCCTCTCCCGAGTTGTAGAACTAATCAGACAGCATACAATTTATGGCCAGTAAATTGCATTCAATTCAATACAAAGAAACACAATTAAACAGAAAGAAATTCAATCATATAAATAACCGAGTCAAATTATTGTTTCCACAAAGCTACGTCATTCTCTAGACTAGAAAATTAGTTCATCACAAAATCCAAGTGAAAACAGGACATGTTCAACTTTTTAGACATCGCAACACAGTAGAATAAAGAAGCGAAGGAAAAGATAACAAATCCGAAGCGTCGTCTCCGTCCCCAGATCCGTCGTTCTTCGTATTCGTGATTGTTCTTCGCACTCTGGATCTTCGTCTCGTGTCCGCGCCTCTATCCCGTGAGCTTTTTTCTCCAAATTGGTATTTTTCTCGTGTGCTTTTCTCCCACGGCGGCCCCCTTTTCTGACCTAGGATGCGGCTTTATATAGATTTTCTGGACGCTCGGTGCGCGCGGTGGCGCATGATCTCGCGCGGTCACGCGCGCCTTTCTGCTCGCTGGCCCATGTATGTGTGCGCGCGGTCGCGCATGAAGTCGCGCGGCCGCGCGCAAGCTTCTGGTCGGTGGCTCTTTTCTGCGCGCGCGCGGGTGCGCGTGATATGGCGCGGTCGCGTGCACCTCTCGGCTTTCTGTTTCTTCTGTGTGCGCGCGGTCGCGCGCGTACTTTTGTCGACTACCTGCTCTCAACTATTCTTTATGGTGCACGGCTCTGTTTTCTTGCATCTACTTGGCTTCGTTTCCACTATTTTCTCCACTCCTGGAATGACAACAAAAACAAACCAAAACGCATAATTCTGTTCGAAACAAGCATAATTCAAAATAGATTTAAATGTAAAGTAAGTGCAAATATTGCACTTATCACCTGTAATCAATACACAATCTCATGTTTCCGTCCTTTTTCTTCACAAACAGAACATGAGCTCCCCACGAAGATGCGCTTGGTCTGATTTGCTTTTTATCCAACAACTCTTGAAGTTGTTCTTTGAGTTCTTTCAACTCTGCTGGAGCCATGCGGTACGGTGCTTTTGAGATTGGTGTAGCATTGGACACTAAATTAATCTCAAATTCCACTTCGCGGTCGTGAATTTTGCCAGGGAGTTCTTCAGGAAAGACATATGGGAACTCTTGTACTACTGGAATCTCTTCTAGTGTAATTGGGGTTTCTTTCTTTACCTCGCTTAGCATAGCTAGGTAAACTTCTTCTCCACTTTTCATGGCTTTCCAAGTCTGGAAAGCAGACAAAAGAGTCTTTCGTTCTTTTGTATTACCATGAAATAAAAGTTTCTCTTGGCGTGGAGTTTGGATGGTTACCGTCTTTCCATGACAGACTACTAAAGCATGATTCTTGGCTAACCAATTCATTCCAAGAATTACATCGTATTCCACCATGTTTAGTTGGACTAGGTTTGTCTTGAAACTCTGATTATCTATGAGAACATCAATATCCCAATATAGAGTGCGAGTTTCTAAAATCCGATTTGCAGGAGTTGCTACTCTATATGGTTCTTCTAAGTTATCAGGCTTAGTTCCTAACTTCTTGTCAAATATCTTAGACATGAATGAATGTGTAGCACCACAAACAAATAACACATGCTCAGACATATCATTGATTATAATGGTACCTGCTACGACATCATTTGAGTTGTCAGCCTCTTCTTGAGTAAGAGCATAAACTCGAGCATTTGTCTTGTTTTTCTTAGGCTTGTTTGGGGTTGATACCATTCCTTGGATCTGGAAGAGGGCATTGAGCAATTCGATGGTCCATCTTTCCACAACGGAAACAAGCTCCAGAATTCCTACGACATTCACCAGTGTGAGCGAATCCACAAGTTTGGCACTTGACTCCCTCTTTGCTTGATTGAGAAGAAGTGGTTCCTTTGGATGGAGCACTGGTAAATTGGTTGCTTGAAAACCTAGGCTTCTTGAATTGTTGGCCCGATTGGTACTGACTTGACTGAGGACGTTTGAGTTTGTTCTCACCTTCACGCCTCTTGATGTCATTCTCAGCTCTGATGGCGGCTCCCATCAATTCATCAAAACTATTGGGCTCGATAACGGCAAGGGCAGATTGAATACGGCTGTTCAATTCCTTCTTGAAGCGATGCATCTTCAAGGCCTCGTCTTCCATGATGGTTGGGGAGTAAGTTCCCAATGAGTGGAACTTAAATGAATACTCCACCACTGTCATGTTTGATTCTTGAACCAAGCTCTCAAATTCTGACAGCTTCTGCACTCGAACTGCTGTCGGGAAGTACTGCTTCAGAAATCCCTCTCGGAACCTTTGCCAAGTGATAGGTCCCGCCCTTACCATAGCTGGTGAGACTCCTTCCCACCATTTGGCTGCTTTATCCACAAGAAAATATGTAATCACATCTACCTTGATCCCTTGTGGAACCTCAAGTAGTCGAAGATGGTTCTCCACCTCCTTCATCCAATTTGTCCGACCTCAGGATCAGAGCTTCCGTCGAAATTTAGGACTCTTGCTCTTCGGAGAGCCTCATAGTGCTGCTTAGTCCCATTCTTAGCTGGAGGTGGTGGTGGTGGCTGATTAGCATTAGGGTTGACAAACCCTTGTAGTGTGGTTGCCACAATCGTGGCTATAACCATCAAATCCGCCTGACTGAGGGCAACTGCTGGTGGTTGTTATGCATCTTCATCATTGCGGTTACTGTTGCGGTTATTGTAACGAGGGTTACGGTTGTTTCTAACTGATCGTCCGTCCATTTCCTACAATTATGAAATTTCTAAGGTTGATGGCAGAATAGAGACTAAACAAAAGAAGCAAAATGATTGAGTAATTGCTCAAATTTAAATATGAAACCAATGGATAGAAATAAATTTTTATTGATTTCTCAAGAAAGTGCAATTACAGCTAACCATCGAAAATGCTAATAGAAATGTAATTGGAACGAGTGTTATTACAAAGAACTACTACTGATGGTCTAATCTGTCACTTCTCCTAATCTCAAATTCATAGGATCCTCTTCGGGATCCTCCTCAGGTTCGTCTTCATGGTTGGCTATTACTGCTTGTAGATGTTCAATATGACCATGCAGAACTGCATTCTGGTCGCTAAGAACTTCAACAGTATCCTGCAGCTCTTGAATCTGAGCATCAGTCCGTTCACTATACTGATTATGCTGGTGAACGATTTGGTGATTTTGATCCTTAAGCACCTGGATCTTCTCAACCAAGGTATCACGTAACTCGATTAACTCTACAACAGTCTCTTGGGAGGTTTCGAGCTCCTCTTAAGCTTTCTTATTCCCCTCTTCTGTCTCATGCAGATAGTGAGCATATCGTTGAACATCACTCCTCAAGTGTTCTGCTCGACGCTCTAATTCGTCTTTGTCCAGCTCTAGGCAGTAGTTATGTTCCTTGAGTTTCTCTAGCTTCCTCTCTAAGCTCTTAATGTAATTACTCTGGTCAGTCATATCCTATATCCAAAACATGGAAGTGAATGTTCAGAAATGATCTCAAAAATACAGGTCAAGTTATAGACGAATACTGGAATGAACAAAATCAGTACTGCATATACATTTAATAGAAAAATAGCTCAAAATTTTTTGGTCTCAGAATCTCGTGAAAAATTTACTAAAAAGTCTTCACATCAAGAACATGAAGTGTACCAAATTTGGTACAAAAATACAGAGCCGTTTGAAAATGAAAATTTCTCAAAGTTTCAAAGATCTGAAAAATTTTACGGAAATGATGATATCCCTATCTAAACGAAGGATTTTGGGGTTCGTCAGCGGTGCTAGAACAAAATTTTGGTTCTAGGTTAGGTTCTCCTCAACGAAAGCTTTCCAACCGTATCTTTTAATAGTCAAAATTCTTCCTGGATCAAAAGTTATGGTCGTTTGAAGTTTGCGCGAAAAACACCTCAACTTCCATGCCATCTGCAAGGTCTACTGCATGCGCTTGCTGGAAGTCACTGTCTACTGCAATTCTGATGCTACTGCAATCAGTCTGCTATTTTTCCAGCAATGTCTGCTGCTTTCCAGCACTGTGAGAACCAGTCTGCTACATTCCGATCTACTGATTTCCGTCTGCTGGTTCTGGTTCCAGACTACTGGTTTTGATGCTACTGTTTTTCGGTTATCTGCTGGTTCCGGTTTATTGATTTTGGCCTACTTATTTTTTTTCTACTTATTTCAGTAGTCTATTACAGTAGCTTATTTTCAGTAGTCTATCTCAGTAACTTTCAGGACTTATTTTCAGAAGTCTATCAGAACTTATTGACACTCGCGTTGCTCTCAAATTTATATTCAAAAACAACAAGCCTCAGAAGTACGAAATTCAGAAAACGGTCTTTTATTCATAATACTGAATAATTCATTATCTGTTACAACTCAAATAACTAATGTTTTACAGCGGAAATTTAAAACCAGACATAACAGTGTCTTAACAAATGCAGCGGAAATAACAAAAATAATAACCGAGAACAACAGTCTTCTTCACCAGCCCCAGAATTGATTCTGCTCTTTTTCTTCTAACAATTCTTCTCCGTTCTTATCTGAGATGGGTTTGGTGGGTGAGTAATATGGTTGTCACTTAATAAGCGGGGGCGGGAATAACTCTCAGTTTTCGAAATCATTTTCAACAGAAACAGTAATACAAATAATATACAGAAAACTTTTTTTCAGAACAAAAATCAATATTCAGAATAAGAATCAGAAATTAGCAAGTAAGTAAGCACTGAGCACGTTTGTGAATTTCATGGCTAAACTGATATCAGTCCCCTATATGTTCTCTCCTCTAAGTGGTGAGGCCAGAATCAGAAATCAGAATTCAGAAATGTTCATAATATATATTCCTACCATTAGTTCACTAGGTTTCAGTGCTTCAAAATCAGATATCAGAAATATATAAAACAGGAATTATCAAACTGATTTCAAGATATTTATACATAAGCCCACTTACTGTAATTTGCTAGAAGTTTCGGTTGAAGTCTGGAAGTATGCTTGTTCTCGCTACTGGATTTTTCTGCTCGAAATTGCACTCTCTTAGTTCGAATGATAACTCAAGATTTGGGTAACACCAATTCAGATGTTTGAGGGTGTTATTTATAGGCAAACTTCTGACTGTTAGCCTTCCAATTAATGGCTAAATTTGCCATTAACAGCCTTTATTCCGTGTTAAATGTTTCAGTTACAAGTCATAAGCTGAATTAGTAACTGTCTGCTGGAATTATGTCTGCTGCTGAATTCTATCTGCTGGAATTCTATCTGCTGGAAAAACTACGAGCTTCTGGAATATTAATCGCTGCTGGAATATTGTTAGATTCTGCTGAAATTTTTGCATTGCTGCTGAATATTGCTAGCTGCTGCAAAATGCTAACTGCTGGAAATTCGGATTCTCACAATCCGTCTTATAATATCAACTGTGTTAGCTAATATTTAGATAATATGTCACATCTTTTTTTTTTTTTCAAACTATAGAATCAGAAGTAGTATGTGTCATCTATGTATCTTTATCAAAGTAAAAATTTACAATATCTATTTTAGAGTAATGTTAATGTTTCACTAAAATAAAAATTAACCGATATAGATGTTTTCTTAAATTAGTTTTGATTTTAATTTATATAACTTTATATTAATTTTTATATCTCAAACTAAAAAAAAAATTATGTATTATTCATATGATAAAAATCAATGATATTAAAAATAAACACAGGAGAACTATGAAAAAGATATTTTTAATTTTTCAAATAAGTCAAATCATATTAATCAATAAAATCACATTACATGAAATTTTGAAATTTAATTTTATAAATATTAAACAACTAATAAGTAGTTTTATTATTTTTTAAATCATGATTTTCCTTTTCTTTTTAGTTTTTTTTTTCATTGAATGAATCTCAAAATTTGTTTTAAATAATTTTGTGTTAAAATAAAATATAGAATTGAAAAGTTTTACCAAAGATTTGATACATCATTGTCATTTTAAGAGTGAAGGAGTAATTAAGAGTGTTTTTATATTAAAAATATTAAAAGTATGACTTGTAAAATGCAGAATATAAATATCACTACCCTTTATTTAAATTTGGATTTTATTTTATAGGAACCCAAATAATTATATATATCCTAGCTCCTTTTTGTCCATTAACGTCGCAGTTCTTCTTATTGGTTATGACCTTATGGGCTATGTTGATGGCTCAACACCCTGCCCGCCTCCCACCATCTCACGAACCGGTGCAACAATACTAGATCACTCACCTTGGGTTTGTCAATATCCATTATGTCGGGGAGCAATAATCATCCATGTTAGGTAAATCAATTAAAACGTGAAACTTAAGTTGTTGTACGGTTTAAAAAATTTTAGTTGCATTGTTACCATCAGTTGTAGCTTATGATATAGCACCAAACACAAGATTATATGATTACTATCAAAATCAAGGTCATAAGTTCGCTTTTTATTGATTATAAGGAGTGCAATTATTAGAAAAAAAATTTTGAGGTGCAATAATTGACTTTAGTGGGTAGAACAATCAAAACATGGCTCTTGAGTTATTGTACGTTTTAAAATATTTGAGTCGCACTGTTTCCATCAGCTATAACTTTTGCTAAAAATATAAATACTTGGTCATGTACATTACTTCTCGACTCTTTCATTTATGCACTTTACCCTACTTGATTCCATGCATTGATGCGTCCAAACACATCCCTTGATGCATGGATCACAACCCTTGCCAAGACCTACGCTGCTCTGTGTTGTGGTCTATTACAACTCAAAGTGTTCTTATCATGTCCAAGAATCAAAATCCATCACCAACTTCATGAAAGGCATTAAGGTCACCATGGATGCCCTTTCTCTCATGAACTTCGTTGTCAAGAAATAAGATCTCACTATCAGGATCTCAATGGTCTCGATGATAATTACAAAGAGTTTTCACAGGCCACTCAAGTCCGCGACACTGCCATGTCGTTTGATGAGCTTTATGAAAAACTCCTCAACCTTGAAGCCCTACTCTCAACCATAGTTTTCACAGCCAACACTCCTACCACCGCCTATCATGTTCATTGCTATAATAGGCCTTCGACAAATAGTTTACCCTCTGGCCAACCCTGTCACTCCACTGCTTCGCATTGCCATGGGAGGCCCTTACCCAAGGTAGACAAGGCACTTCCTCATTGCCCTATTTTGGGTAGGGCCACAAATACTTTTCTAAAAAATATTATTATTATTATTATTATAAATAAAAAGTCACACACACCAAACACAATTTAGAACTCACGCAAGCAAAACACAACTCACGCACGCTGCATTTCATCGTCCAAACCCATCACCAATTATGCGAATCGGGTTTCTTAAGAAAAGCAAACACGATCTAGACCCAGTTGTGTCCTCAATTCTATGAACAACATGATTTCTTTAATCCCTTATATTTAATCTTTGAAAACAAGTAACGTGTATTCGCACCTAAATAACGTGGTTTAGTAACAAATAACACAGATAAAACAATTGATCTTAAATGAACCTTCAAATAACTCATATTTGACCATCCGAATAAAGAACAATCGACAAACGGCACAAAGTATTAAACTTTGATAAGTTTGATTTGATAAACATGCAAAGCGTGCACAAAACCGAAGCTTTCTTGTTGAGAGAAAAACTCACCAATTCATTCAATAATCTTCTACAATACTGTTAATACAACTTGTTTAAATATAAAAATGGTAACAATACATCCAAAATCATAAGTTAGAGGGCGATGGGGCAGATATTTTCATCCATTGTGGCGCAATGGTCTCGCATAGAGGTGTGCTGAGGGGGGGATTTTAACTTGCTGGCGCGCACTGCCTCAGCTTGGTTGCCTTCTTTTTAGTCATTCAATACTTGAATGACATTATAAATGCCCAAACTTGATTGGTATGCTCTTGGTATCTTTCCATGAATATTTGAGGAGCTTCCTTGAATTTCTTTCTAACAGTTAGCTCGTAACCCCCGAAAAGATTCATATCACCCAATCTCCAGTCATCACCTCTCGTTCTGGCGTCGTTCGCCTTTCGTTTTCGACCGTCGCACTCCATCGTCCCTCTATCAACTTCGACTTCCTACTCTTGTTTTCTTAACTTGAGTAGTTCGACTGATTTCTTCTCTGGGTGAGCTAACTCATGTAAAACAGTTTTCTGATGTGTAGTTTTTTCAATCACATATTTTTGTTTGCTTGATTAAGATATTCAATTAGTTTTTTAATATATATTTGAATTTTCAATTTAATGCAATATCTCATTTTTCTCAAGACTATCCATGTACGTGGTAGGGACTTCAGCCCTCCAAGATTTTAGCAGCCAAGCGATCACAACTCTCACATTTGTTTGTCTCTGTGGGCCTTTCGATTTGTTTCACCATGAGGCTAGGGGTTCATCAGGTTCTCTTATTCTCAATTTGGGTGGTCTTCCGGCTTTATTCTTCTTGTGAATAAATATGAGACTATTAAGGTGGAAACTCACAATTACTGCCAAGAATTTGGTCCATTTATTGACATTACTAGCATTGAATAACCTTTTTGTAAGTTTGGGTGGTATAATATTGACTAACACAAGCCTCTGGATCTTTTTTCTTTCACCAAACATGTATATTGAATGCTTGCATATAATATCTATCAAATCTCATTGTCTACAACTGCAATACTTTTTTGAAATTCCACTGTGTATTGCTCCCGACTGTTTGCTTGATTGATTTGGAAGTTGATATCATCTGATTTCATAGGGATTTTGATTGACAACATCTAAATAATTTCTCATAAGATGGCTCTTATATTTGAACAGTTTATTATATCACACTTGTCAGATTTCTCTCAATTTAATTGAAATCACAACATCAATATATTTCTCATTGCTTCAAACTTTTAAATTATTGGACTAATGCATCCAAAATAAAACTATTGAAGGATTCACACAATATTTAACAATATGTCACACATATGGATAGTGCTGGAATATGCATTACTCCAATAATTTTCAAGTTTTTTTTTGCTAACCACTAGAATGCATTATGGTCCATCTCCTTCAACTCTTATATCTGCCTGCTAAACTCATCCATTTTGGTTGCCTTTACAGTAGCCCACAAAGCATTTTAACAGCCACACTTTTGAGTCCATCATTTTTCATGTTGTTATGCAAGTGTCTTACACAAAATATGTACTAAGCATTCAGAAGAAAGCTCTCCAAAGCAGGAATCAATTTTTTTTTGTTTGTATGACATAAATGTTCATGCATAATCATTCTCCAACTTAACGTTGTCATTTAGCAACTGCAAAAACCACATCCATGTATATCTTGTCTCTCACTCAACCAAGCGTAACATATTAAAAATATGTTATTATTTGGATCAAACCCAATAACAGATAACAATTTTTCACTATTTTTTGATTGAAGAAAACAACTATCAACACCTATCATGGGTCTACAACATTCTTAAAGCCTAACTTACATGGATAAAAATATACGTACATTTTTGAAAACTTGGTTCGCCTTCTTCCTCAGTCAGCTTCAAAATCACGATGACATCTCTGTTAGTCCTTTTCAACTCTGCACAATATTTTCTAATTTTACTAAATTGCTCGTCTACATTTTCCACCGAAACACAAACTCAATGATTTTATCTCCGCTAAGTAACTTGCTTTCCTAGAAATCTGAAACGCCCTTTTTATTGCTTAGAAAGTACTAGAAATTTTTTTTTTTAACACTCAATTTTTTTTGGCCATGTACATTTACCACATGAGAATATTTTTATAAAATATTTTACCCTTTTAAAATAAAACACCAACCAACTAGCATTTTAAAAATCAAGTACAACAGTCATAAAAATGAAATCGTCAACTGTTTTACCAAACCTAAAAAGCAATATGTTTGAAAAGTATAGCTCATACTAAACCTCTCAAAAATCTCTCAAAAAGCATAAATAAATAGTTTTAAAATCTTTAACATAATTCATAAGTCATAATCGTAAATGCGGAAAACTATAAGCACTGGTCCTCGGGTTGTGTGCGCCATTAGTCCAGTCAAATCATCCGTCAAGCCCTTCCTCAACCTCACCTGCATCCATCACACCTAGTGAGTCTAAAGACTCAACACACCATAATCTTAATAACGAATAATACGTAATACAGTCAACATATAACAATGAAAAATACTTGTACTTAAAATATCGTTTTCATGAGGATACATAAACTTCAAACATGAACATTTTCGTAAATCTTTTATGACGCATGAACTTTAAGCATAACATTTTCAGTACATGTATAACATAAACCTTAACCTTTTTCCATTTTTCCTCAACATGAAATGACATAAAACATTTTCATGATCATAAACATTTTTCCTTTTTTCTTTTCTTTTTGTTGAATTCAGATCGTTAATTGTGACTTTCCTGACATGACATGAACATGAAAAATCGATGGATCCATCTACATGAAACCGCAGTACTGGGCGGCGGGGGACACCAGCAACACTCTCACCGGTCAACTGGGCCCTGGCCTATCCTCATCGAATAGAAATACGATCGTCGGGGTTCCCTCTGGGGCCTTTTCCCACAAATGGGTTCCCTCTGGGGCCTTTTCCCACAAATGGGTTCCTTCAGGGGCCTTTTCCCCTCACGATATTCTCATTCTTACCGTTACCACAAAACCGTTACCACATATTCGTAATGATGAAAATACGATCGTCGGGCTCCCACTGGGACCATCACCCTCACGACATCTCCAACATTAACGAATTAGTCACAATCACTTCACTTCCTTCAATATTTAACATTCTCATCACTTTATAAAATCATGCATAACATAATATTTTCGTTTTTGAAACCAAGCATGCAACATGTCTTTTAAATGTCTTCCTTAAATCATAAAAATTCCTTAGACATTTAAAAATCATAATTTAACCATGAACATTTCATAAAAATTTTAAATGACATTTTAACCTCAAAACATTTAAAATAATATTTTGACATATTAAATCATAAACATATAAAATTTCCTAAACTTTTAAATTATCATTTTAACATATAAAATCCCATAAACATTTAAAATATCATTTTAACATAAAAAAATTCCATAAACATCCATAACTATAGAAAATAATCATATTAGCATATAAAACAGCATTCAGGGCACTGCCACGACGTTTACTAATTTTATGTGTAAAAAGACTATTTTACCCCTAGACGTAAAACTCCTCGGTTTTGACTTTTTCTTGAATTCATTTACTCTAACATGTCCCAAATAATTATTTAAGCTTACATGAATTTTCACATATTTTTATTTAGCTTAAATCAAGGACTTTTAAATTAATCTTTAAATAAGACGTATCACTGCGTTCTAATCCCGAATTAAACCAAACCTTAATATAAAATTCCTAAATTAAAAACTTAGACTTCTAATAATTATTTGAGCTTAAATATTCGACTTTTTCATTTATCTTTAATTAATTGTTTTGATAGTGTTTAAATCCCGAAAAATCTCAAACTTTAATACAAAATTCCTAAATTCATAATTTAGTCTTTTTATATTATTTTAGCCCTTATGGACAACGACTCGACCCCCGTGAGCCATTTTCCAATTTTAATTAGTTTAAAACTCTAACTTGACACCTAAACTGCGACCCCGAGCCAACTTTCGATTTTCACGAGTTACCCCCGAACCATGTCGATCCAAAACTTGACCAACATCCTAAATTAACCTACTGGACCCTTAAACCACTAAGGACTCACGCCAAAACCCAAAACGAAGCCCCCCCTTACTGCCTTTAATCTGGCCGAGTGTTACACTTGGCATGGACTCTAAGTTATGGTGCATGTGGC
Source organism: Primulina tabacum (assembly GCF_025594145.1). NCBI lineage: Eukaryota > Viridiplantae > Streptophyta > Magnoliopsida > Lamiales > Gesneriaceae > Primulina > Primulina tabacum. The sequence goes on along the minus strand of NC_134552.1, from coordinate 50,819,647 downwards.
TCTAGCCAACGCCCCGACGCTTGAACCAAACCCATGTACACTTGCTTAGGACCCTAGAGACTCCTCCTAACCCAGCCCGTGCCCCCAAGCTGAGCCCCTCAATCCCTGGGCACTTGCGCAAACCCTGCACCAATCTGTGCAGGGTTCTCGGGTAGAGTCCTAGCATGGCTAGGACTCTTTCCCCGGCCCCTAACTCAAGTCCTAGCCTGGCTAGGACTCTCCCCTAGACTCCCCCACGACCCTAGCTAGCCTCCAGACCGAAGCCAGCCCTTGCCCAGCCGTGGGGTACAAAACGCGCAACCCCTTCTCCCCATGACAGCAAGTTACAGTTTCTGCTTGTTCCTTCAATTCTGCCGCGATTTAGGTGAGTGTGAGGGGCTTCAATTCATACAAAAGCTTTACTTAAACCTACTTAGACATCATGGCAGCCCCTTAGGTGTAAAAAAAACGTGAGTCATGGCATCAAACATATTGCATGAAGATCACACACATGAGAAAACGAGAGCAACCAAATTCTGGACTTCATGCTTCATACAAAAACTTTTTAAAAAAAAAAATATTATGACATGATGGATGAGAAAAAAAGATATATGGCGTGCCTTTGCGTTATATACGCACGAAAATCCGTTGACGACGAAGAACGGGACTCAACCTTGGCTTGTTCTTGCTTGCACCTTCGAAAATCTCTTCCCCAAAGTGTGTTGTGTGTGCCGTGCGGTTGAGAGAGTGTTTTCAGATTTTTTATTTTTTAAAAGATGGTAGCCGATTGTTTGGTGCAACAAGTGTAGGGTTTTGGTGATCTGAAACTTTTATATAGCTAATTTAATTTGCTAATTAGGCTAGGCCTATTAAGCCACTTAAATTAAGCCCATTAGTCTCAAATAGGATTTAATTAAATCATAAAATTGGTTTGATAAAAATAGGTTGGTGAATTTAATAGCCGGGTTACTTAAAAGTTCATATTTTTTATGAAAAACTGACACCGCTAAAAATTACGTCCCGGCGTATAAATTCACCTCAAAACCCCTTATTTTCAAAAATACTAAAAGCAACAAGCATAATTTAAATAATTAAAAATAATTATTTAATAAAAACATTTTACGTTTTTCTGCCCTCGATTCTCGTTCCTCGATCGCAACTTAAATATCCCTAACAATGCAATTTTATGCATTATGATAATAAAATCATATTTAACATGTACGCATGTAGGTCACATAATCAAATAGCAATTAAATCAGTTAATTACTCATTTTTCCATTATTTCCTAGATTTGCATGCAATTGGATTACGTCGTCTTAATTTTGGACCTTACAAAATCTTTGCCCTCAACCGACATAGAAAACTCATCGTGAACTCGTTGCTTCTTAGCTTAGGATTTGCTAAATTTATTTTTATTTTTTTTTTTTGCAAATTTTTTCACTTACTAACTTGAGTTAATGCAATTGCTTTTTTAATTCTAAGCATTTGTGATCTCCTCAGAAAGTTTTCACTTGCCAACAATTGTTGTTGCTCATCACAGGCATATGAGTCACTCATCCACAATCACTGTTTTTGGATTGAAACCTAATCATATTGCCATCATTCCTAACCAACCAAACATACATTCAATTTTTGTTACAATGACTATCGATTGAAAAATTTTCTTTTTTGTTTGACTACAAAATAAGCCCAATATTCAAATATAGGGTTTTGGATTCTATCTTTCGGATTAAACGCATGAAAATTTTGAATTTCATCGTCATCAGAATTCAATGGTCTCCCATGAAAATTTCAAATTTTATCGCAATCGGAATTCAATGGACTCCCAATCCATCACTATTACCCATCATCACCACATTCATTTTGTTGCATCATTAAAAAAATTCATCAGATATGTGATCATCACGATAATATTTTTCCCTTTATTGAATCCAACATCGTGATCTAAATAAGTTTGAAACAACATATCGTCTTCATAAAAATCATAACCACTATCGTCAAATTCATCAATATCTTCACCATCAGTATTATATACCTCATATTTCTTAACACTTATCTACATCCTAATTTCAATGCTCCCCAACACCTTATAACTATTCGCACCACCGTTTTTTTAATATAAATTTCCAACCTCATTGTTACTTGGAATGTGGGGGATAATGTCCATAAAATTTGTGTCATTTTCCAGATATCTCCCATTTATATTCTCCTTGATATGTACCAAAACTTGATAGATTGCTTGTATTTACATCCTACATCCTCGATATTCCCCTCCACAATTCAAGCATCCCTTGCTCGTCCATATCAACATAGTTAAAATAATCAACATTTCCACCAATATATTCATTTTCATCCAGAGAAAATTTCATTGACATATTATAATATAAATTAATTGTAAGACAACATGTTCTTCGCAAAGTCCTAAATTAACATGCACAAATTATAAATCGATAAATTAATGAAAATCGCAGAGTATAAGAGTAAATTAGTAATATACAAATCTGATGATCACCTTGGGTCCGTCAAGATCCATTATGTCGGGGAACAATAACCATCCATGCTGGATAAATCAATTGAAAAGTGGAACTTTAGCTGTTGTACGATTTATAAGAATTTAGTTACATTGTTACCACCAGTTATAACTTTTGATAAAGCGGCAAAATCTCGATCCTATAATTGTTATCAAAATCAATGTCACGAATTCGATTTTTATTGATTATATGGAGTGCAAGAGATTGTTAGGGTGCAATAATTGTCTTTAATGGATAGAACAATCGAAACACGACGCTTGAGCTGTTGTACAATTTAAAATATTTGACTCGCATCGTTACCACCACTAATAGCTTTTGGTAAAACGATTAATACTCGGTCCTATACATCACTTCTCAACTCTATCATTGATGCACTTTTCCCTACCTTGATTTCATTCATTGATGCGTCCAAACACATCCCTTGGTGTATGGACAACCCTTGCCAAGACCTACGTTGCTCGAGTTGTGGTCTATTGCAACTCAAAGCGTTCTTATCGTGTCAAATGATCAAAATCCATCACCGACTTCATGAAAGGCATTAAGGTCACCGTGGAACCTTTTCCCTCATGAACTTCGTTGTCAAAAATTAAGATCTCACTATCAAGGATCTAAATGGTCTCAGTGATAATTACAAAGAGCTCTCACAGGCCACTCAGATTTGGGATATCGCCATATTGTTTGACGAGCTTTATGAATTACTCCTCAACTTTGAATCCCTACTTTGAACCAAAGTCTTCGCACCCAACAATCCTACTACCGTCTATGATGTTTATTGTTATAATAGGCATCCTGCGAAAGGTTCACCCTCTGGCCAAACTCGTCTCTCTGGTGCTTCACATCGCCAAGGGCAGCCCTTGACCAAGGCAGACAAGGTACTTTCCCATTGCCCTACTTTGGGTGGGACCATAAAACTTTTTTAAAAAATATTATTATAATTATTATAAATTATAAATAAATAAAAAATCACACACAAACACAATTTAGAACTCACGCACGTCAAACACCACTCACACACACTATATTTCATCGTCCAAACTAGTCAACCCAATTTCTACTCATTTTATGGCGTCCTTCGTTGTTCATCTTTGATCGTCGCTCTCCATCGTCCCTCCGTGATCTTCGACTTCGTACTCTCTATTTTTTAACTTGAGTAATTCGACTGATTTCTTCTCTGGGTGAGCTATTTGTGTAAAACAATGTTCTAACATGTAGTTGTTTCAATTACATATTTTGTTTTACTTTGATTATGATATTCAATTAGTTTTTAAAAATATATTTAAAATTTCAATTTAACGGAATATCTCATTTTTCTCATGACCTTCCATGCATGTGGTAGGGACTTTAGTCCTCCAAGATTTTCGTAGCCGATGATCACAAGTCTTACATTTTTTTTGTCTATCCGGGCCTTTCAATTTGTTTTGACTCGAGTCTAGGGGTTCATCAGGTTCTCTTATTCTCTATTTGGATAGTTTTTCGGCTTTATTCTTCTCTCATAAGGAGGCAATTAAGGTGGAAACTCACAATTAGGCCATAAATTTGGTTCATGGATTGAGATTACTAGCATTGAATAACTTTTTTTTTGTAAGTTTTGTGTGATATAATAGTTGTCGGCTCATCCAGTCAAAGAAAGTGGTTGGTGGAAGCTTCGTGGAAGAGCTCCCCCCTTCATTATGAAATCATCCCTTCTTCGAGTTTTCTATCATCTTATAAGCATTTGAGTGCTTAGTTCTATAATATTTGTGAGGTGTTTGTTCTCCTGTATTAAGAGAGTGTGTGTTCTATTTGGAAACACAGTGAGTGAATTGTACACCACAAAATATTATAGTGGAATTTTTTTCATCTTGCCCGTGGTTTTTACCCTAATAATTTTTAGGGGTTTTCCACGTAAATCTCGGTGTCCAGTTTATTCTTTATTTTCAGGTTTTATTATCTCAAATTCCGCACGTGGGACCAATAAGTGATATCAGAGCCTTGGTAATTTTTTAAAATTTTGAGTATGCTCTGTGGTTGCAGCCTAGACTGATCTTCCACATCAGAAAATATTTTTTGAGATTTTTTTATTAAGCCGGGATTATTTTATCTAGTATACTAAAATTGTTGTAGACATAATGGCAGGAAGGTACGATATAGCAAAGTTCAATGGAATGAATTTTATGCTATGAAAAATAAAGATACAAGCAGTTTTAAGAAAGGAAAATTGATTGGCGGCTATTGGAGATAGAACGATGGAAATTACGGACGATGGAAAGTGGAATGAGATGAATGATAATGCTGTTGCCAATTTACACTTGGCTATAGCTGACAAAATTTTGTCAAGTATCTCTGCGATAAAAACAGCCAAAGTTGTTTGGGATACTCTGACAAAGATGTACGAGGTCAAGTCGCTACACAACATGATTTTCCTAAAGAGAAGGCTTTATACTCTTCGGATGGCGGAATCCTCATCGATGACCGACCATATCAATACATTAAATACTCTATTTACCCAACTCACTTCCATGGGGCATAAAATAGTGGAAAATGAACGTGCGGAGCTTCTATTTCAAAGTCTACCAGATTCATATGGTCAACTTATCATCAACATAACCAACAATATTCTTATGGGCTTTCTAAAATTCGACAATGTCTTAACTGCGGTTCTCGGAGAAGAAATACGGCGCAAGAATAAGAAAGATAGGTTGGTAACATCGAAGCAGGCAGAGGCTTTGCCGATGATAAGAGGAAGATTTATGGACCGTGACTCCAGTGGAAGCCAAAGACGAGGTAGATCAAAGTCGAGAAGTAAGAAGAAAAATATTTACTACTTTAAATGTGGCGGTAAAGGACACTTCAAGAAAGAGTGTACGAGTATCGAGAAGAGTTCTCAAGGAAATGTGGCCAGTACTTCATGCAGTGGTGAAATATTATTCAGCGAAGCAAAAACAGTTGCAGAATGCAGACACAAATTTTGTGACACATGGATTATGGATTCAGGAGTGACATGGCACATGACGTCTCAGAGAGAATGGTTTGATCATTATGAACCAGTCTCAGGAGGATCTGTATTCATGGAAAATGATCATGCCTTAGAAATCGCTGGGGTCGGTACTATCAAAATAAAGATGTTCGATGGCACCATTCGTATCATATAGGAGGTACGACATGTGAAAGGACTGACGAAAAATCTTTTGTCTTTGGGGCAATTGGATGATATCGGGTGCAAAACTCGGATTGAGAACGGGATCATGAAAATTGTGAAGGGTGCATTTGTGGTTATGAAGGCGGAAAAAGTTGCTGCAAATCTATATGTACTTTTGGGAGAAACACACAAAGTGGCAGAACTAGCTGTTGCATCAATTGGTTCAGGAGAAGAATTAACAGTGTTATGGCATAGAAAGCTCGGGCATATGTCAGAACGAGGGTTGAAAATTCTCTCAGAACGGAAGCTGCTGTCGGGACTTACAAAAGTGTCACTACCCTTTTGTGAGCACTGTGTTGTTACCAGTAAACAACACAGATTAAAGTTTGGCACTTCTACTGCCAGGAGCAAAAGCATATTGGAGCTGATTCATTCGGATGTTTGGAAAGCACCGGTTGTATCCCTAGGAGGAGCCAGATACTTTATCTCGTTCATTGATGATGTCTCTAGGAGATGTTGGGTGTATCCAATCAAGAAAAAACCAGATGCTTTCCAGATCTTCAAAGATTTCAAAGGGCGGGTTGAACTTGATTCTGAAAAGAAAATCAAGTGTTTGAGGACTGACAATGGAGGAGAATATACCAGTGATGAATTTGATGCATATTGTCAACATGAGGGCATCAAAAGACAGTTTACGACGACTTACACATCTCAACAGAATGGAGTGGCGGAGCGGATAAACAGAACCTTGTTGGACAGAACAAGAGCTATGTTGAGGCTTGCGGGTCTAGAAAAGTCATTTTGGACAGAAGCAGTCAAAACCGCTTGTTATATTATCAATCGTTCTCCTTCAGTGGCGATTGATTTGAAGACTCCGATGGAGATGTGGACTGGGAAGTCGACAGATTATTCTCATTTGCATACATTTGGAAGTCATGTGTACGTTCTGTACAATGAGCAAGAAAGATCGAAGTTGGATTCGAAATCAAGAAAATGTATCTTCTTGGGTTATGCTGATGGAGTAAAGGGGTTTCACTTATGAGATCCTACTGTTCACAAGCTTGTCATCAGCAGGGATGTTATATTCGAGGAAGATAAGGTAAAGGGGACAAAGGCACACCGAATTCAGAAACTACTATTTTGCAGGTAGAAAATAAGACGGACGAAGGACAAGTTTCTTATGAAGCAGTACCAGAGCACGAAGAACAAGAACATGTTGAGTATGAGGTTTCTAATGTGAGGCAGTCAACTCGAGACAGAAGACCACCAGGTTGGCTTTCAGATTATGTCACTGAAAGCAATATTACATATTGTCTATTATCAGAGGATGGTGAGCCATCGAGTTTCCACGAGGCTACTCAAAGCTCGGATATATCCTTGTGGATGATAGCAATGCAAGAAGAATTGGAGGCATTAGACAAGAATAAAACTTGAGATCTTGTTACACTACCACGAGGGAGGAAAGCCATTGGAAACAAATGGGTATATAAGATCAAGCGTGATGACAATAACCAAGTGGAGTTATATCGTGCTAGGTTGGTGGTAAAAGGATATGCTCAGAAAGAAGGCATTGGCTTCAATGAAATATTTTCACATGTATTTCGACTTACAACAGTCAGAGTAGTGTTGGTATTGTGTACGGTGTTTGACCTACATCTAGAACAGCTAGATGTAAAAACGGCGTTTCTTCATGGAGATCTTGAAGAAGAAATCTATATGCTCTATCCAGAAGGTTTTGCAGAAAAAGGCAAAGAGAACTTGGTTTGCAGGTTGAACAAATCTCTGTACGGTCTCAAACTGGCGCCGAGGTGTTGGTACAAGAGATTTGATTCCTATATCATGAGCCTTTGATACAACAGACTGAGTGCAGACCCTTGTATGTATTTCAAGAAGTCTGGTGATTATTATATCACTTTACTGCTGTATGTGGACGACATGTTGGTAGCAGGCCCCAACAAAGATCATGTCCAAGGATTGAAGGCACAGTTGGCTAGGGAATTTGATATGAAGGACTTGGGACCAGCAAACAAGATTCTAGGGATGCAAGTTCACCGAGACAGAAGTAACAAAAAGATTTGGCTTTCCCAGAAAATTATTTGAAGAAAGTCTTGCAATGCTTCAACATGCAAGATAGCAAGCCAATATCGACCCATCTTCCTGTTAATTTCAAGTTATCCTCCGAGATGTGTCCTAGCAGTGAAGTGGAGAGAATAGAGATGTCTCGAGTACCAAATACATCAGCAGTGGGAAGTTTGATGTTCGCCATGATCTGTACAAGACCGGATATTGCTCAAGCAGTGGGAGCAGTTAGTCGGTATATGGCGAATCCTGAAAGAGAGCATTGGAGCACTGTTAAGAGAATCCTTAGATACATTAAGGGTACCTCGAATGCTGCATTATGTTATGGAGGATCAGATTTTACACTCAGGGGTTATGTCGATTCAGATTATGCAGATGATCCTGATAAGAGGAAATCTACTATTGGTTATATGTTTACACTTGCAGGGGGAGCAGTAAGCTGGGTTTCAAAACTGCAAACAGTTGTGGCGTTATCTACGACGGGGCAGAATACATGGCAGCTACTCAAGCTTGCAAAGAGGCAATATGGATTAAAAGGTTATTGGAGGAGATCAGACACAAACAAGAGAATGTTCCTTTGTTTTGTGACAGTCAGAGCGCCTTGCACATCGCAAGGAATCCAGCCTTTCATTCCAAGACGACACATTGGAGTACAATTTCACTTTGTGCGGGAAGTAGTAGAAGAAGGAAGCGTGGATATGCAGAAGATCCATACGAAGAACAACATAGCTGATTTTCTGACCAAGCCAGTGAACACTGATAAGTTTGTGTGGTGTAGATCCTCAAGTGGTCTAGCAAAAACATAAGCAGCTGGGAATGACAAGATTGAAAGGATGTGTGGAGATGTATTTAATTCTCAATCAAATCTCCAAGTGGGAGAAATGTCGGCTCATCCAGTCAAAGAAAGTGGTTGGCGGAAGCTTCGTGGAAATTTCAAATAGAAGAGAAAACGCGTTTTTATACACGTTTTCACACTGACAGGGGCTCTATTAATAGAGCTCCCCCCTTCATTCTGAAATCATCCCTTCTTCGAGTTTTCTATCATCTTATAAGCATTTGAGTGCTTAGTTCTATAATATTTGTGAGTTGTTTGTTCTCCTGTATTAAGAGAGTGTGTGTTCTCTTTGGAAACACAGTGAATGAGTTGTACGCCACAAAATATTATAGTTGAATTCTTTTCATCTTGCCCGTGGTTTTTACCATAATAATTTTTAGGGGTTTTCCACGTAAATCTCGGTGTTCAGTTTATTCTTTATTTTCGAGTTTTATTATCTCAAATTTCTATATTTATGTATTTTATTTCATTCACATTAAATTAATTATATATGATTAAAAAATCACAATAAAAGTTAAAGTTAGACCCATTTTAATCATCCCCATAACCCCCTCTCCCTCCCCTCACCTCAACCATCTCCTTCTCTCTCTAATTTTGTAACGTCTCGAAAATTTGAAGGTCCACGTGAATCACATGCATGCAATTTATTAAATTTCTTTGGTATTTTATTAAATTCTTTTAAAGCATAAAATGCATATTTATTTAATTAATTTGTGTTTAATTATTTTTATGTATTTTATGCATTACTATTGCATGATAGAATTTATTTCACGAAATTTTAAAAGGTATATGCATTAAAGATTTTTAAGTTTCATTTCGCGCTCGAACGAGGATCGGAGACCGGAGAATTTTCAGGAAAATTGTTTTAATTACATGATTTGTTTTTAAATATTAATTTAAGATGTTTTAAAGGTATTTTTCAAGAATTTGTATTTATTGGGTATTTTTACCAGCAAAAATTTAATTTTTAACGGTACGCAAATTTTATCGAATCGGGTGATTTTTGAGGGTTCGGCTAATATTTTCAAAATCTTTCCAACATGAAATATTTTTCGGGAGCATGTTTGGATTTAATGGGCCTACTTTTAATTTTATTGGGCTTAAAACTCTTTTAATTCCTTTTAATATAAAATAAGAGTCCATTAACCTATTAGATAACTATTTTATTAATACATATTGACCCTACACCATTATCCCTTTCCCCAACAGCCGACATCCCTATTAAACATTTCCTTATCCTCGGTTTCAGAATTTAAAACCAGCTGGTGGCCTTGGTTTTCAATCATTCTTGCAAAGAAAATCCTTCGGCGTTGCATTGTTGCTCCATCCTTCGGCCGCCTCGCGTTTTACTCTTCAAGGCACGCATGTACTTTTATTTCTGCATCATACATGCTAGTTATTTTCGGATTTGGGTGTTGTTTGCATAGAAGTTTCGATCCATCCATGCACAGGGAAGATTTTCGGTTTTTGTTCATACACATGCATTCTTTATTGTGACTCACGGTTGTTGCTCCTGTTTGTGCAAGGGGACTGTCATGTGGTGCGTTGAGATCTGTGAACACCGAGAAGAAGAGAAATGGTAGGCTGGAAACGAGATCACACGGCGTTGAGGAAGAGTGGTTCACATTTTTGAGGTTTTGGGGTTCGTAGAGGGTAGATCGATGAAGTGGTGGAGGACCAGCGTTGCAGGAGCCATACCAAGCCATGGACCAGACCCTGAGGGGTCTGAACCACGGCCTGGAAAGGCTCGGCCAGTGCTGGGATGAGCCACGAAGCCGATCGAGCACGGGGTAGGAGAGTTAGCCGCGGTACGAGTCTTTTGATGAGCACGGGGAAGTAGTAGAAGAAGGAAGCGTGGATATGCAGAAGATCCATACGAAGAACAACATAGCTGATTTTCTGACCAAGCCAGTGAACACTGATAAGTTTGTGTGGTGTAGATCCTCAAGTGGTCTAGCAAAAACATAAGCAGCTGGGAATGACAAGATTGAAAGGATGTGTGGAGATGTATTTAATTCTCAATCAAATCTCCAAGTGGGAGAAATGTCGGCTCATCCAGTCAAAGAAAGTGGTTGGCGGAAGCTTCGTGGAAATTTCAAATAGAAGAGAAAACGCGTTTTTATACACGTTTTCACACTGACAGGGGCTCTATTAATAGAGCTCCCCCTTTCATTCTGAAATCATCTCTTCTTCGAGTTTTCTATCATCTTATAAGCATTTGAGTGCTTAGTTCTATAATATTTGTGAGTTGTTTGTTCTCCTGTATTAAGAGAGTGTGTGTTCTCTTTGGAAACACAGTGAATGAGTTGTACCCCACAAAATATTATAGTTGAATTCTTTTCATCTTGCCCGTGGTTTTTACCATAATAATTTTTAGGGGTTTTCCACGTAAATCTCGGTGTTCAGTTTATTCTTTATTTTCGAGTTTTATTATCTCAAATTTCTATATTTATGTATTTTATTTCATTCACATTAAATTAATTATATATGATTAAAAAATCACAATAAAAGTTAAAGTTAGACCCATTTTAATCATCCCCGTAACCCCCTCCCCCTCCCCTCACCTCAACCATCTCCTTCTCTCTCTAATTTTGTAACGTCTCGAAAATTTGAAGGTCCACGTGAATCACATGCATGCAATTTATTAAATTTCTTTGGTATTTTATTAAATTCTTTTAAAGCATAAAATGCATATTTATTTATTAATTTGTGTTTAATTATTTTTATGTATTTTATGCATTACTATTGCATGATAGAATTTATTTCACGAAATTTTAAAAGGTATATGCATTAAAGATTTTTAAGTTTCATTTCGCGCTCGAACGAGGATCGGAGACCGGAGAATTTTCAGGAAAATTGTTTTAATTACATGATTTGTTTTTAAATATTAATTTAAGATGTTTTAAAGGTATTTTTCAAGAATTGGTATTTATTGGGTATTTTTACCAGCAAGAATTTAATTTTTAACGGTACGTAAATTTTATCGAATCGGGTGACTTTTTGAGGGTTCGGCTAATATTTTCAAAATCTTTCCAACATGAAATATTTTTCGGGAGCATGTTTGGATTTAATGGGCCTACTTTTAAGTTTATTGGGCTTAAAACTCTTTTAATTCCTTTTAATATAAAATAAGAGTCCATTAACCTATTAGATAACTATTTTATTAATACATATTGACCCTACACCATTATCCCTTTCCCCAACAGCCGACATCCCTATTAAACATTTCCTTATCCTCGGTTTCAGAATTTAAAACCAGCTGGTGGCCTTGGTTTTCAATCATTCTTGCAAAGAAAATCCTTCGGCGTTGCATTGTTGCTCCATCCTTCGGCCGCCTCGCGTTTTACTCTTCAAGGCACGCATGTACTTTTATTTCTGCATCATACATGCTAGTTATTTTCGGATTTGGGTGTTGTTTGCATAGAAGTTTCGATCCATCCATGCACAGGGAAGATTTTCGGTTTTTGTTCATACACATGCATTCTTTATTGTGACTCACGGTTGTTGCTCCTGTTTGTGCAAGGGGACTGTCATGTGGTGCGTTGAGATCTGTGAACACCGAGAAGAAGAGAAATGGTAGGCTGGAAACGAGATCACACGGCGTTGAGGAAGAGTGGTTCACATTTTTGAGGTTTTGGGGTTCGTAGAGGGTAGATCGATGAAGTGGTGGAGGACCAGCGTTGCAGGAGCCATACCAAGCCATGGACCAGACCCTGAGGGGTCTGAACCACGGCCTGGAAAGGCTCGGCCAGTGCTGGGATGAGCCACGAAGCCGATCGAGCACGGGGTAGGAGAGTTAGCCGCGGTACGAGTCTTTTGATGAGCACGGGGAAGTAGTAGAAGAAGGAAGCGTGGATATGCAGAAGATCCATACGAAGAACAACATAGCTGATTTTCTGACCAAGCCAGTGAACACTGATAAGTTTGTGTGGTGTAGATCCTCAAGTGGTCTAGCAAAAACATAAGCAGCTGGGAATGACAAGATTGAAAGGATGTGTGGAGATGTATTTAATTCTCAATCAAATCTCCAAGTGGGAGAAATGTCGGCTCATCCAGTCAAAGAAAGTGGTTGGCGGAAGCTTCGTGGAAATTTCAAATAGAAGAGAAAACGCGTTTTTATACACGTTTTCACACTGACAGGGGCTCTATTAATAGAGCTCCCCCCTTCATTCTGAAATCATCCCTTCTTCGAGTTTTCTATCATCTTATAAGCATTTGAGTGCTTAGTTCTATAATATTTGTGAGTTGTTTGTTCTCCTGTATTAAGAGAGTGTGTGTTCTCTTTGGAAACACAGTGAATGAGTTGTACGCCACAAAATATTATAGTTGAATTCTTTTCATCTTGCCCGTGGTTTTTACCATAATAATTTTTAGGGATTTTCCACGTAAATCTCGGTGTTCAGTTTATTCTTTATTTTCGAGTTTTATTATCTCAAATTTCTATATTTATGTATTTTATTTCATTCACATTAAATTAATTATATATGATTAAAAAATCACAATAAAAGTTAAAGTTAGACCCATTTTAATCATCCCCATAACCCCCTCCCCCTCCCCTCACCTCAACCATCTCCTTCTCTCTCTAATTTTGTAACGTCTCGAAAATTTGAAGGTCCACGTGAATCACATGCATGCAATTTATTAAATTTCTTTGGTATTTTATTAAATTCTTTTAAAGCATAAAATGCATATTTATTTTATTAATTTGTGTTTAATTATTTTTATGTATTTTATGCATTACTATTGCATGATAGAATTTATTTCACGAAATTTTAAAAAGTATATGCATTAAAGATTTTTAAGTTTCATTTCGCGCTCGAACGAGGATCGGAGACCGGAGAATTTTCAGGAAAATTGTTTTAATTACATGATTTGTTTTTAAATATTAATTTAAGATGTTTTAAAGGTATTTTTCAAGAATTGGTATTTATTGGGTATTTTTACCAGCAAGAATTTAATTTTTAACGGTACGTAAATTTTATCGAATCGGGTGACTTTTTGAGGGTTCGGCTAATATTTTCAAAATCTTTCCAACATGAAATATTTTTCGGGAGCATGTTTGGATTTAATGGGCCTACTTTTAAGTTTATTGGGCTTAAAACTCTTTTAATTCCTTTTAATATAAAATAAGAGTCCATTAACCTATTAGATAACTATTTTATTAATACATATTGACCCTACACCATTATCCCTTTCCCCAACAGCCGACATCCCTATTAAACATTTCCTTATCCTCGGTTTCAGAATTTAAAACCAGCTGGTGGCCTTGGTTTTCAATCATTCTTGCAAAGAAAATCCTTCGGCGTTGCATTGTTGCTCCATCCTTCGGCCGCCTCGCGTTTTACTCTTCAAGGCACGCATGTACTTTTATTTCTGCATCATACATGCTAGTTATTTTCGGATTTGGGTGTTGTTTGCATAGAAGTTTCGATCCATCCATGCACAGGGAAGATTTTCGGTTTTTGTTCATACACATGCATTCTTTATTGTGACTCACGGTTGTTGCTCCTGTTTGTGCAAGGGGACTGTCATGTGGTGCGTTGAGATCTGTGAACACCGAGAAGAAGAGAAATGGTAGGCTGGAAACGAGATCACACGGCGTTGAGGAAGAGTGGTTCACATTTTTGAGGTTTTGGGGTTCGTAGAGGGTAGATCGATGAAGTGGTGGAGGACCAGCGTTGCAGGAGCCATACCAAGCCATGGACCAGACCCTGAGGGGTCTGAACCACGGCCTGGAAAGGCTCGGCCAGTGCTGGGATGAGCCACGAAGCCGATCGAGCACGGGGTAGGAGAGTTAGCCGCGGTACGAGTCTTTTGATGAGTCTCGGTTCTTAGCAGCCAGCGGTGTGCTTGGGGCTTGTGGTGTGGTTCTGGTAGGTCCATTAGGGTCTGATCTTGGTCCCTAGTAGATTGGTTCGTGGCTGGCATGAGCTGGTGCGAGCCTAGGAGCGCTAGGATGCGATTAATGTCATTTCGGGTTTGGGAAAAGGAAGTTGCATTTTTCCAGCAACTTTCCAGCAACTGTAGGGGACTGGTTTTATGGGTTTAGGGGCCTGAATTTGTTGGGTTTTAGGACTTTTAAGTGTTAGTAAGATATGACAAAAAGTTAGGAAAAATTCGGTTAAGTTTTGAATCGATTCAGGTTAAAATCGGGACTCCGGTCTAAGTTTTAAAATAATTCGGTTAAGTTATGAAATGAGCTTGAGTTTACGTCTAGGGATGCTTTTAAATATGTTTTGGGACATTTTTAAGAGTTTGATAAGTTTCGGATCAAAATAATGAGTTTTGGATTTATCCGGGATTTAATCGCCGCACGAAACGTTAATTAAAGGATTAATTGAAACGCCTAGATTTAAGCTTAATAAAATTATGGAAAATTATATTTAAGCTCAAATAATTATTAGAAGTCTAAGTTTTTAATTTGGGAATTTTATGCTAAGGTTTGGTTTAATTCGGGATTAAAACGCATTAATATGTTATAGTTAAAGATTAATTTAAAAGTCATCGATTTAAGCCAAATAAAAATATGGGATAATTCATGTAGGCTTTAGACATGCTAGAGTCAATGGAATTAAGAAAATGTCAAAACGTGGAATTTTATGTCTAGGGGCAAAATGGTAATTTTTGGGTTTCCAGGGGCAAAATGATCATTTTGCACCTGGGGTGAGATGTTGGTCCTGGCAGCGCCCTGAGCACAAATTTATGATATTTTAAATGTTTATGCATCATGTTTAAAAGTTTTACGCAATTATGATAAATACGGTGCATGCTTGATTTAAAAGAAAAATTACGTATATGCATGCTTTTATTAAGTGATGAATATGATGACACGTTTTGAAGGAAGTGATTTAGTTGTGACTAACACGATGACACGATGATATGATTGGAGATATCGTGAGGAAAAGGCCCCCAGAGGGAGCCCGTTTACGGGAGAAGGACCCCAGAGGAAACCCGACGATCGTATTTCCATTGACATGATATGATAGGTCCGGGCTCAGTGGGCGGGTAATGCCGTCGCTGATGACCCTCGCCGCCGGGTACCGCGGTTACACGTAGATGGATCCATCGACTGACATGATGACATGATGATACGAAAGTCACAGCTAATGAACGAAATTCAAATTAAGATTTTAACACGTATATGTTGATACGATGATACATGCTATGATTATTATCATGTTTTGAAAGGATACGACATGTTTACGTATATGATGACATGAGATGACATGATTTAATACGATATGATTTTACACGACACGTATACGTATATTATAACATGAGATGACATGTTTTGACACGTATATGATGATATGAGATGACATGATTTGACACGACATGATTTTATACGACATGTTTATGTTCATGTTTTAAAGTTCATGAAAGGTATGCTGGCATTATGATTTTACACAACACGTTTACGTTATGCTTTTAAGTTCATGAAAGATATGTTGAGTATGATATTTTTCACTGTTGTGTGCTATGTATATGTACTTGTTATTCCTGGTACAGGCGTGTTGAGTCTTTAGACTCACTAGGCGTGTGTGATGCAGGTGAGCTAAATGGTGAGGAGACTGGAGGTGCCAAACTCTGAGTAGGCAGACTTGGTGGGGTGACACGACCCGAGGACCACATGTTTTCCGCATTACGATTTATGAGATTGAGAGGAGATGAATATTTTCATACGTTGATGATTTTAAGAATTTTATACGTTTATGTTCACGTATGATTTTGGATGATGGTAGTTATTTTAAACTATATTAATTTTATTGTCAATTAAAAAGATTATTTTAAATGTTATTTTTAAATGCGAGTTTTATAAAAAAAATATATATTTCCTCGATTTTTCGCATACGTTACAAATTTTTCAATCAATCAAATAATATAAATTATTTAAGAGATAATAACCAAATTAGTCTTTTAAGTTTGTCAAATTTATGTTTTGGTATTGTAAATATTAAATTTTAAGTTTCGACATCACATCAATATCACGTTTAAAAAAAACCAAAACATAACATAACTTATATAACCAAAAATAAAAATTGAATATTAACAGAATCAAAACACAAAATAGATAAACGTACGAAATCATTTTGACTATTTTTTCATTACTTAATACTTAACGTAGTTATAAATATTTTTATATTCCATAAAATAATATATATATATATATATATATACCGACACAATTTTATTCATATTCCGATTAAAAATTTTATTTTTAACAAAATCTTAATTATTTTTAAAACAAGTGTCGGTACTGTATTGAAAATGGGGAGAGAAAAAATAAAAATGATAAATTTGACATGACCTTTTCAGTCATTTTACCAAGCCGACAAATGGGCGGGTGGGCTCGACTTGTCCCGCCTCACCTCGTTGAGCGGGCCGGGTTTGCTTGCTCTTGGACAACCATGACCATACTAACTGCAGGCTGCAGCCTTTTCCTGTGATTCAGGCTGCCCAGCATGTAATGGCGGGAAAAAACTAACACCTTTTATTTGTGTAGGCTTTTACCGCTGCTTTCACATGATGCAATATCCAGGCCTAGGTTTTCAGCGACTCTTCGTCTCTTCATCATCAACAATGGAGTCTACTCTCAAGGTACGTCGTCTTTAATTTTTTTCCCATGCTCACTTATTCGACTGATTTTCTAGCGCACATTGTTGGACGCTTCTTTTTCCTCGTCTGGGTGCAGAAATATTTTGGGTTTTCAAAATTCCGACTGTACCAGAAGGAAATCGTGGAACAAATTCTCGAAGGAAGAGATTGCTTAGTGGTTATGGCCACTGGAAGTGGCAAATCACTGTGGTAAAATTTCCTAATCAACCCAAAATCCTTTACTGATTTACACTTATCTGTTTTACTAACCCAGATGAGTAGTCTCCTAAATACCCTTTTTGTTAAATGATATAATAAAGTTATCAGGTGCCACCGTTGGTTGCAAAAAAGACTTCTGTTGTGATAAGTCCTCTTATATCTTTAATGCAGGACCAGGTTTGTGTTTAGCTTTATTTTTTCTAGTTCTTTTTATGATATCTGTATTTGTGAAATGAAATACTTATGTTTAAGTCTGGCGTATATGTTGTGAACTTATGGTGAAGGTAATGGCGTTGAAGCAAAGGGGTATACGTGCTGAGTATATTTCCATGTGTTCAAACTAATCCTAATGTGCTTAGAAATGCCGAGAGTGGTCAATATGATGTTCTGTACCTGACACCGGAGAAGGCCTGTGGGCTCACAAATAGGTACACTTTTGTAATGATACAACTTGCTTGTGAAATTTTTTAGGCGTTCTGTTTTTCTGAGATGCTCAATGGACCTGAGTGGTGCATCATTGAAGCTGATGATTGACCATCTTGCACTCTGTTGTCTTGTGATGTAAGTTAGTTTAGTCAAGTAACAGAGTTTTGTAAATGGTAAATATCCTGGGTTTTTTCCCTGTCTGTTCCCCAGTATTTTAGAAATGGATAAGTTTTTTTTTTGTGTTTGAATTTGGGCCTTTTTGGCCTGCATTTCTCCTGATTACACACAACCTGCTGCAGTTTCTGGTCAAGATTACTGGATTCAGGAATCTGTCTATTGGCTGTTGATGAAGCACATTGCATATCAGAGTGGGGCCATAGTTTCAGGTTTGTTTATTGTCGGGAAAAATACATCATACTTGTTGAGTTGTTAGAGCTTCTATATTTTTGGGCTTATTTATTGTTTCATGTAGTAAAAAAGCAGGAATGTTAAGAAATGTAACAAGCCATCTAAGACCGAAGCTTGATACTTAAGCAGGGGGATTGAATTTGTGAAATTGGCTCATTGTGCATCTTACCTTCTGTTACTTCTCTTGCATTTTGATCAGTAGTTCAAAAATTGAATAAGCATGGAAAGCCAAGGAAACTCTTTGATAGCCGGTTATTTTAAAAAACATGCCCTTTATTTGGAAGGATCTTTCGCTTCTGACACTAGATTTAAATTTTTGAATATTGAACCGTTAAGATAGGTTTTTTTTACCTAACTGCTTTCATTCTAACGTTGGTTCCCACCAGGAAGAAAAGATAAATCAAGGAGACAGCAAAGCAAAAGATTTGTTTTCCCTTAATTTGGTCTTGCTTCAGGAACTTTAGTTTTTTCTGCGAACCTCATATGTAGAAAACCTATGATTGATTCTATGCAGTGAAAGATTTAGTGCAACACATGTCGTCTCATGAAAGCTCAGTGACAAACATTTAGGCAATACTCTTTAGGGTGAATTGTCAAATGATGCTTCAATCCTGTAAATAATTTATTTTTTCTTTTTCTTTTGCAAGCAATTTTTGTTAGTGAAATGTAAGATGAGAAGTCGAATAACTTTTTTGCGTTGTCTTCACATGTTTGCAAGCATGTTTGTGTTAATTGTTTGTAATTCTATAATGTTTAAAATTACAATCGGTTATCCTTTTTCTTTGAGCTTTTTATCATTTTTTAATGGTTTGTAAATTTGACAGGGTGGAATACAAGCAATTAGATGTGTTGCGTGATGTTCTTTTAAATGTTCCAGTTGTTGGATTAACAGCTACAGCTACTGGAAAGTAAGTATTAATTTCTCATACTTAACGTCTACCGTTAGCCAATGTTCAGCTTTGTTAGTCAGTTCTTCAATATAACTGGGATGGTGTGAAGTCTAATATTTATTTGATTATGACTTTCCTGTCTTCCAGGAAGCCTTAACTCATTTCAAGGCAATAATGCATTTTATGTCAGCTCCAATCCCGTGGTTTAACAATTTTATTTAACATTTAACGAAGAGGGATTAGTTTGTTTTGGATTAAAACTTGTCATGGTTTGAAAATGAAGGATGCCTAGAACCTAGTTTAGCACAGTAAATAATGCAGCTTTTCATTCTGGTAATTTTCAGACATTTGCGTTACATTAAATGTTTAGATCTGAGAGTTTTCAATCAAAATGAAATGTTTTAAATAGTCTTTATGACTGAGATTTTGTGGTGTGATATTCAATTTTCTAGAAGCTCTTAAATAACTTATTTTATTTTCAGGGTCCGTGATGACATCATGCTTTCATTGAAGATGCATGATCCTCATATAACCATTGGATCGTTTGACCGCCCAAATCTCTTCTACAGTGTCAAATCTATTGACCACTGTAGTACTTTTTTGGATGATCTTGTGAAGAAAATCTCTTCTTATATAGACAATGCAAGTTCGACAATAATTTACTGCACGACTGTCAAAGATGCCATACAGGTTATTTCACTTTCTCCTAATTTTATAAACTCTTGTACTAGATTACGTGTGGAAATATTTATATGGGTATTCTCTTAGACAAATATTATGTCAAATTGCAACAAATATGACAGAAATTACAACTTTTTTTTTATGAGGAATTGCTAAGTCCTATGTATTTTTTATTTGATTTCCTGACACTAATTATATCCATCACCGGTTTCTGTAGATTTTTGAGTCTCTTGATGCGGCGGGAATTGCTGCTGGATTATACCATGGACAAATAGTCTAAGAAAGCACGTGAGGATTCCCACAGGTTTATTTCCTTATAGATTCTTTCAAGTGTAATGCCATATTCTCCCTCAAATTGGCAATACTAACAGTCCTTGGGTGATTATACATTTGTCTATTTTGCGATGTTAAAGAGTTTAAAGAATGTAGTTTGTGTCTATCAGATGTAATTTTTTTAAGTACTATTATTGGCCTGGTTCCTTTAATGTTATAATTTACAAAACTGTGTCATTAAAAAAAAAATTGAACTTTAGATTTGAAACTGTTTTTCTGACCTGCAGATCATTCATTAGAGATGAATTTTATGTCATGGTTGCCACAATAGCTTTTGGTATGGGTATCGACAAGCCTGATATAAGATATGTAATTCATTATGGCTGCCCAAAGAGTTTGGAATCATACTATCAGGAAAGTGGACGATGTGGCAGAGATGGTATTCCTTCAACCTGCATGCTGTATTATATGAGAAGTGACTTCTCAAAAGCTGATTTTTATTGTGCTGAAGCACGCACAGTATGCCTCTCTTCTTAACAGTCTTGCAAATTGATAATATTGTTTAACAATTCTTGACACTTTTTGCCGTTCGAATCACTACTCGCACATGTTACTCTGTTTCTGATGAGTTTTCTGGTGCATGTATGGTCTACAAGGCTGACCAAAGAAGAGCGATATTGGAGTCATATATGGCTGCACAACGCTATTGTTTGCTGACAACTTGCAGAAGAAACTTTTTGTTGGAATACTTTGGCGAGAAAAACTCTCCCGTTGACTGTGGTACAATCACAGTTTGTTTTTTCTTTCCTTACATGTATTTGCTCTATTGAATCTGCTTATTTAGAAATTATTGGGTTAAAGTGTTCAGATTCTCATTAGTGGTTACACGTAAATTCAATGGTTCAAATTTCAACAATTCTCTGAATCCTCGATAAATGGCAAATTCACTTTTGACTAGGTGCATGCAATTTTTTGTTCTTAATTGTTCATATATGTGGCTTCTTTTTAACCTCGGGACTGAAACCATTATATTTTCTCTCTCTAAAAAACCCTGAAAATGCTCTCTTCCTTCGTTCCTGACCTGGGGTTAAGAACATGTTGTCAGATACAATATCAGAATCTCAGAATGCTTTTGTTGAGGGAAGAGACATACTTGATTGTTGTTTTATTGCGAATGAACTATTGGAAGAGGGAAGGAGGAATAAGAAGCCATGGTGGGTTTCGAAGGTTGACTTCGAAAAAGCATACGACAATGTAGACTGAGATTTTTTGGATTTTGTATTGAGGAAGAAGGGGTTTGGAGAGAGATGGAGAAGGTGGATCAAAGGATTTGTATCGAATGTATCATTTTCTATTATGATTAATGAGAGGTCAAGGGGCAAATTTAATACACAAAAAGGGCTCAGACAGGATGATCCTTTGTCTCTTTTTTTGTTTAACTTGGTAGTGAATGTGTTGGGGAGGTTGATTGATAAAGCTAAGAACAAGGATTAAATCAAAGGTATCGTGGTTGGTAGAGACAAGATAGAGATATCTCATATTAAGTTTGCGGATGATACACTTTTCTTTGTTAAGGAAGATGATCATTTTAGATTTTTTGTGGAAGTTGTGAGGTCGTTTTGCAACATGTCTGGGTTAAAAATCAATTGGGAAAAGAATGCTTTGTTGGGCATCCAATGTGAAGAAGTTGAACATTTAGCTCAGCAAATTAGATGTGGTAAGGAGAAGTGGCCGATTAAGTATTTGGGAGTGCCATTAGGAGGAAATCCATTGTCAGTCTCGTTTTGGGAACCCATTCTGACTAAGATGTCGAAAAAGTTGGCAAGTTGGAAGAGAGCATTTCTGTCAAGAGGGGAAGGTTAACGTTGATTGCATTAGTTTTAAACGCATTGCCGATTTATTACATGTCTCTTTTTAGAGTACCGAAAGGAAATCGGATGTGATGGATAAAATTTCAAGGAATTTCCTTTGGGATGGAGCTGATGGTGATGCACATAGTCATTTGGTTACCTGGGAACATGTGTGCAAACCTAAAGATAAGCGGGGATTGGGTACTGGGAGTATTGTTCTGAGAAACAAGGCTATGTTGGGGAAATGGTGGTGGAGGTTTTATGTGGAAGATCAGACGTGGAAGAAGATCATAGTGAGTAAATACAGGTTACAAGAGAATGGTTGGGATGCGGGTTTAGTGAGAAATGTGACATTCAGATGCCGATGGAAGTTTATTTCCTGATCTTACTCTACTTTTCAACAACTAGTGAGGATAAAGGTTAGAGGAGGTACTAATGCTAGGTTTTGGGAAGACATATGGTGGGGGGATTATTCTTTTAGGGATCTGTACCCATCTTTATTTCAACTTTCCGCGGTTAATATATGCCTATATTCTATTTGCTCGCTTTGACAATTCGTCATCTTCCCAGTCATGGACTTGCATTTTCGAAGGGTTTCGAGGGATGGAGAGTTATTAGAGAATGATTAGATATGATAAGTTTGATTGAAGGGGTAGATGATATCCGAGTGGGGATCCTTCTGGTCTTTTCTGAGATAGTGGCTTTCCCACTTTTTCGTATTTCTATGTTATTTGGAAGGTTCTAGTTCCAACAAAGATCCAGATATTCTCGTGGACAGCGATTCTGGGTAAGTTGCCAACCTCGGAAATGATGCAAAAGAAGTGGCCCTCATTTGCTATGTGCCCAAATCGGTGTGTGTTGTGTTGGAATGAGAGGGAAACACGGGACCATATGCTTATTCATTGTGCATTCACGAACGGCTTGTGGGCTAGGGCTTTCAAAGAATTGGATTTGGTTTGGGTGGTGCCGAAGTCAACGAAAGATTTATTCGTTATGGATCTTGGACGCCTACTTGGCAATAAGGGAAGAATTTTTTGGCAAGTGGTGGTTCACGGCATATGTTGGTCGGTGTGGTTAGAGAGAATCGAATAATTTTTGAAAATACAGAAGACAATAGTGTCGAGTGCATGGATAAAATCAAGGTCAAAATTGCTACGTGGATTGGTGCTCGTGAAGAATTTCATAATGTTTCAATCGCACACTTATTGAGAGATTGGGCTTTGTGTACCATCGATAGGGCAACGATCTTATGTAGTTTTTGTTGATGGTGGATCACTAGTCCACTTGTCATAATTAACATCTTTTAAGTTATTAATAAAAAATCGTTTCTTATAAAAAAACCATTATGAAACGTTGTTTGACATTTGTGATGATAGATCTCTCATTTCTTTTTATTTTTAAACATTTAAAGTTACAGAATTTCATCATTTACAAACCCAAATTTCTTGTGCTTATATAAACTCTTGTAAAAATTTCAAGTGTTTGATGTTTCGATATCAGAAGTCCGTCAGCGACTAATTGTGTTATCATATGAAATCATATCGTATTAGGGGCATGAATTTAATCAGAAAAACGTGACACTGATAGGATCCTGGTTTGATGTATGCAGGGACTTGTGATAATTGCACTAGCTCAAAGAAAGAATGTGACATGTCTAGGGAGGCATTTCTTCTGGTGGGCTGCATTCAGTCGTGCAGGGGCCACTGGGGTCTCAATTTACCTGTGGATGTTCTTCGTGGGTCTCGAGTAAGATGACTGTTGAAAATTTTATGTTTGATTGCAGCAATACAGTGTATATTCTAACTAGGAAGTATTTGATTTCACCAATGGCTTGGATGTGCCTGAAAGAGTGTTTGAAAGTTTCTTCAGTCAATTCTGTAGTGTGGTGCTCAGAAATTCCTAGTCGTGATGCTAGGCTTCATTTGTGATTGCAGTCCAGGAGAATTCTTGATGCCAAGTATGACAAGCTTCCATTTCATGGCCTTGGCAAAGAATTGCCAACTAATTGGTGGAAGGCACTAGCTTATCAGTTAATTTCACGTGGTATGTAAGAGCCGCCTTGTTTGAAAATTATGTGTTTGTCACTTTTTACGCACCTTTTCCTTGTTTTTAGGTGTAAAATAGAACACATATCCTATGGTTGCTTTCCTGGGCATGCCATAAAAAATCAGATGTAAATTTCAACCATATCCTAAAGGATACTCGCTGAATTCTAATTAGCTTTGGCCTGCTAAGCTTCAAGCTTACGATTGTGGGAAAAAAGATCTTGTCAGACTTTTTACTAGATACCAGCCGCTTACATTGTTATAACAATTCATCATGACAAATTTCATTCAGAAAAAACTGTCCTTTGTGTTTTTACAGTGTTCTAAAAGCGCGAAAAAGCATCAATTAAACATGAAAAAACTGTCGACTCTTTGGTTGACCATATTGATCGTGAAAAAAGCTTGAAAAGTGCAATTTTTTAAAATAAAATTTTAACTTGATTTTTTTTATAAATTTTAAAATTTGTATTTTTTTTAAAAAAAAATTTGGTAATAATATAACATTTGTAAACAAAAAAAACCGCTAAATGCATTGAAATAGATTTTGTCTCTGACCCTTCTTATCTTTGCCACTAAAGGATGATACATGATCCAACATCGATCAACAAAAGTTTTACTCCACATAATTTGTGATTTCGAGATTCATGTGATTGATAACTTGAAAGTTTATGCATTTATTCTTAAAAAATTTACTTTTGTGCATTATTTAATCTATTATTTACTTGATATAATTAAAATTATAATAAAAATTTAAAACATTTTTCACGCTTCTCATGCTAAGCTCGCTTAAGCTCATAAACTTGAAGCTTGATTGTAACGCTTCGTCACACTTCACACTTTTTAGAACCTTGGTTTTTACTCACTGACTTGCTCTATCCAATATTTGTTTTCACCTTTTAGAGAAAAATTTGGTAAAGTATCTAATGCTACTTTAATAAAAAGTTGTTCACACTAGCCTTTCACTGTGTATGTTTGTAACATTGGGAGGCACTGGTGGAAAGAAGCTTTTCGATTTTTATTTCACTTGGTTATTATGTCAGGATTATCTGACAATGGACCACTTGTTCCATTTTACTTCCTTTACATGATAAGCAGCAATGCATTGAATGCAGATTATTTGATCGAGACCTTCAGAGACGTGTACAAAACTGTAAGGTCGAGTTCTTTTCCCTCATTCATGTAGACCCAATTTCTCTTCAATAGTTTCTAAATGGAATTGATTTTCTCCAAATAAGTAGAGCCATCTGGTCTCATGCCATTTTATCTGGCAATAAATACTTGTCTTCAATGTAATGTGGTTAAATTTTATGTCCAACTATTGTGGATTGAATGTCATAAATAGTCAGTTCTAGAAGGAATATTTTTAATATAAAAATCATGAAAGTATGCTCTTAGGATTCGACTGCCCCATCTCGCATTAGTTTTCATGTGTATACTATGTGAGAGCAAATTAATTCTTGTTATATTGCTTCTTAGTTGATAACAAACCTTAATGAAAAGGGGTAAACAAAATTGAATATTATATGTGCTGTTTGTTCTAGAATCCCTTGAGATTGAGGGAAATAATTTATTGTGTGTAACTAATGGATATGATCGTGTATCTTGTAGTTACAAGTGTTAAATTCAGGAAGTATCCTTCGGTTGTTTGATAAGTAGAATGAGCAAAGTGAATATTGGTTTTCATAGTGAAGAGTCATGTTTCTATGCCTCCAATGATATGAAACAATGTAACCAGTCTCAAATGCAAACAGTGATTGAATAATAATTTATAATTTATGCACCAGAGTTGGACCAAAGGGAATGCATTTTTTGAACTCCTGCACCCCTGATTATCAACCCCCATTGTTGCTGACGTTGACTCCAGAGATGATGGGTGATGAGGAAAACAAAATTGCAGTTAGTGATGCTGGAGTTATCGATTTTTGCACTGAACTTGATTTAGATAAATTTTCCCAGGTGTGTACTCTCAATTATACATCTTTTTTTAAATTGACACTGCTGAATTATACATCTTTTTGTTATCAATTATATTATTGTTGCTTGCTACCATTTAGCATGAACCCCATGCTTCTGCACTATGTGTTGTTTTGTTATGCAACCAAAATATGCATGGTTTGACCGGTTATCTATAATATCTTTAACCTCCTGCTTCAGGTAGAAGATCTGCTATATAGAAGGCTGGTGGAAGAGAGACTGAAGTATGCAAGAGACACTGGAACTGCTCCGTGAGTGTTTTTATTTTTTATCATCACTCTTTGCAGCGATGAAAGTCATTTAGATGAATGAAAGGTTTTCTACGTCCTGTATGTTGATATTTTGTAGCCTTTCAGATATGCATTATGTGGTGATCAAACATTAAGAAGAATAGCAGCGACAAGGCCTTCCACGAGAGCTAGGCTAGCAAATATAGATGGTGTAAATCAGGTATACACTGTGATGGACATTTTAATCTTAAAAATCTTGTTTAGGTTGATAAAATTTTGCATGTTTGGTAAATTACTCATTTTCTTTCAAAAGCTGTGTGTAATAGTTTTATTGTGGTTTGTACATTAAAATTGTATTTATGTTTCTCTTTGATAGCACGTTTCTGAGTTATGTTACCTATCATGCCTTTACTCATGCAGTGCTCTTGACAGATACCCGACTCTCACCAGGGAATGAGCTATTTACATGTAGATTAAACGTTTCCTTTCTCCTTTTAATTTTTTTTAATAAAAATGTGCAATTTGAAATATCTAATCGTGTTGATAGTATCGTAGTATAGAGATTACAGTAATATGTACAACACTTCAACATTTTTTTCCCACTGGCTTCCCAAATGGAAATTGCAAGCGTGGTGTGGATGCATACTTGCTGGGACGGAGCATCCACGGGGCGCATGCACTCAATTTTTTTTGTTTATAGGTTTAGTGGGGGGTGAAGGGGCTAGGTTGAAACAACCTTCCCCTTCAAGTTTTTTCTAAAGTTTTAGATGTATGACATTTTTATATATAAATAAATAAACTAGTAAAAAATAAAAATATGATGTTATTCATTTCCCTTAATGCTTCTTAAATCCCAAATTTTAAATTGGAGTGGAAAATTTTTAAATCTCAAATTCTGAGTTGAAATTGAAAAATTCCCAAATTTCAAAACGTAAATCACTTCTTATCTTTCCCAATTGACTATCTTACTCAACATAACATTCTTGCTACAAGTTTAATTGTCAAAAATACTAGATGTTATTAATATTTTGTGAATTGCTACTGGCAATCTTCTTCAAGGAATTTCCATCTTATTACTGTCTTATATTACTGTAAACATTCAATTTCAGTTTATGGGTATAAATTTGTAAAATTTATATATGTTGCGATATAGGAATGATTTAACAAATGTTTTATTGTTTGTTTGTTTTCCTTGCAATCATAGGTACTTAGGTTCAATTTTGTTAGTCCATTTGTATTTAATTGAAATAGTCATAGCATATGGTTCAGTTTTATAGGTAACACAATATACATTTTTTTTATATAATGTATACTTATATTGCCTTATTATTGAGGGTTATTGTATGAGTCGTTTTGCTTTATAATAGTTTCGGGCTCATGAATTAATTCAAATAGTTTGCTAACTGGATTGTAGTATTTGATTTGGTATGAGTACATTGTTATCATAAATTTTATTTTTTCTTAGTTATTTTGTTTTCATTTTGTAGAATGCATGACTGATCTACTAAATTTGCATGGTTTTGTTTGATTATTTCGCTGTTTTAGTTTTAAATGGCCTGTATTTCATATGGGCTCGTCATTAGTGACAAGGCAATTGAGTTTTATTTAAGAAAACGGTGTTATGGACATACAATTAGTTTTTTGGAATTCATTGATGAAGATAGTACTATTACCTTGAGAGTTTATATTAAAATACTATTCAAATGCCTACTCCTATATGTTATGCCCACTTGATTATATCTTTAACTTGTAAATAAAAGCAACACTTTCATAAACTTAACTTTTTTGTGGCGTCAACCTGCCTAACTTGGTTATATCACATCTCTAGTTTCTTATTTCTCTTCTAACTAATTTTCAGTCATTTGTGTGGCCTGGCAATGCAAACATAAATCCCGCCGACATTTGTTTCATCTCTTCATGCTACTTCTCATTCATGAATAGCTTTTAAAATTACTGATGATGTGGTGCTTATCACCCATAGAAGCCTCATCTCTAGATATAATAAACATGGTAATTGCTTCAGTATTTCTTTCTTCGATGGTTATCTAATCTGGAAGTTTTGATTATGGTGCAGCACTTTTTGACAACACACGGCGATATTTTACTGCAAACTATTCGATCTCTATCAAAAGAATTGAGCCTCTCTTTAGATGGGGAGCCACATGCAGAACCACTTGTGTCAAGAAAGGTTCCGATTAAACCCAACAATAAACGACTAACGACCCCTGTGAGGTTTCAATCTTGGAATATGTGGCAAGATGGTTTTACGCTCAAAAAAATTGCTGTATGTTTTGAGATACATGGTATTTCTTACATTTGAATTGTAACCTATTTGGTAATTAATTTTGGACTTAAGTTTTAATTTCTACTGTGTAGAATCACCCAGATAGAGCAGCTCCAATAAAAGAACAAACTGTCTTAGAGCATATTTTTGAAGTGGCAAGAGAGGGATGTGCTATTGATTGGCACAGGTTGTGCGAGGAGATTGAACTTACACATCAGATATTTAAAAACATTCAGGATGCTGTATCAAAAGTAGGCAGTGAAAAGTTAAAGCCTATAAAAGAAGAATTACCAGAAGAGGTAATAAATGGAACATTATGGATATAAAATCAAATTGCAGTATCTTTATGCATCCCGGATATTGTGCTGATGACCATATATTGTTGGGTAAACGTATTAGGTGACTTACCCCCAGATTAAAGCTGTCTTGATTATGCAAGAGCTTGGAGTATCAATGGGTACTATTTCATCTGTCCATCAACACAATGGCACAGCAGACGATTCCTCTAATGGGATGTCAAAACATTCTTATGGGTCCGACCATTCTTGCCAAATGGAAGGGGTTCAGCCTAATCTTGAATCACTCATTCCTAATGTGAACGATGGTTGTTCAGTTGAAAAATCTCAACAAATCACCCCTGATCTTCTGGGTGAGGATTCAGATATAAATGAAGCCGCAGCTGCTCATGTTGACGATTTAAACCGTGCTAGGAAACGCCAAAAACTTGATGCACCTCGGGAAGAACAGAACATTGCCACAGAGAGTTCTATTCTAATCTGGATTGATAATTTTGGGGATGGAGTAAGTGTTTGTTGACCTCTCTCTCTGAACTTAACTACTTTTTGCCTTTTGATAAAAAAACCATGTGTTTCTAAATATGCTCAGGTTTTGCTTTCTGATATCCTGGGACATTTCAATGGATCAAAAGAAGACTCGATAATCAATCTTCTGCAGCATCTGGAGGGTGAATTTCTGATATTTAAGAAGAACAATGTTTATAAAGTTATGTAAATAAACTGGTCAGTAGTTCTTTATTGTGTGGAGACACCACACCTTGCTAAATGGGGACTCTTCTACTTTTCTTCATTTCTCCCTTACTTTTGGTGCCCCATGTCTTTTGTGTTAGAACTACTGCACAAGCTTTATTAAAACGTTCTATTTAATGTATAAAGGAAAAAAAAACGTCTTGTGCAGTTTGCACTCTCCATTGTTGCTGCTGTCGGGTTGACACATTGCTCACGAATTTAAAATTATAATCTCAAGAATTTAGCAAAAACTCAAAATCATCAGCTGAAATCTTAAAGATAACTAGAGTACGTAAGAACAGGCGTTTCTTGTTTAACTTTTCGGCCAAAAGTGTTTGCACTTCTTGCATTTTGATAATCTAAAAATAGAGTTGATTGAGCGAATGATATTTTTTAGCGTGTAGCTTCTCTTGTTTTATTGGCACGATCATATGATAATTAATTATTTTTTCCCAGTGGTGGGGGGTGAAGGGGCTAGGTTGAAACCACCTTCCCCTTCAAGTTTTTTCTAAAGTTTTAGATGTATGACATTTTTATATATAAATAAATAAACTAGTAAAAATAAAAATATGATGTTATTCATTACCCTTAATTCATCTTAAATCCCAAATTTTCAATTGGAGTGGAAAATTTTTAAATCTCAAATTCTGATTTGAAATTGAAAAATTCTCAAATTTCAAACCTTAAATCTCTTCTTATCTTACTCAACTTAACATTCTTGCTACAAGTTTAGTTGTCAAAGATACTAGATGTTATTGATATTTTGTGTATTGCTACTGGCAATCTTCTTCATCGAATTTCCATCTTATTACTGTCTTATATTACTGTTAACATTCAATTTTAGTTTATGCGTATAAATTTGTAAAATTTATATATGTTGCGATATATGAATGATTTAACAAATATTTTATTGTTTGTCTGTTTTCCTTGCAGGTAGCGACGAATTAAAACCGTCTCTAATTAGCCACGGTTAAATTAAAACCGTCGCCAATTAGCGACGGTTACATTAAAACGTCACAATTTAGATCGGCGACGGTTGTATTTACCCGTCACTATTATCTCCCAATGAAGGTTTTCTAAACGCGAAACCATTTCTATTTCATGTGTTAAAGCAGGTACTATTTTTAAAAAATTCCTTTTGTTTATGTGAAACAAAAAAATAAGATGTGTTTCCTAAAAATAATTTTTTTTAAAAAAAGTTACTTTCCAATTATTAAAATCGAAAAACAAGTTTTCCTCATTTTCTGACACACTTAAAACGAGAGGCAAATCGACAATAAATTATAGGAAAAACCTCCAGAAAAACGAACTAAAAGTTTGCTCCACTCGCTAATTTTATCACGGAAAATCAACTAATATTAATTATATCACGACACCGTCCTCTTGATCTAAGCTACCCTTTTTTTAAATCCACTAGTACTAATTATATGCATTTTTGATAAAAATTAGGGTTAATTATGTATACCAACACTATGAAATCTTTAGATTACCAAAAAAACCAGTGACTATTGACTTCCCGTGTTTTCAACTCTTGAGAACACGTATCCCTGAAAACACATAGGACAAGGATGTGTACTCTTAAGATTTGAAAACATTGGGATATGCGTGTTTAAAGATGTGCGTGTTCAAGATTTGAAAACATGAGGAGTTAATAAATCATTTGTTTTCTTGAGAGGTTTTTAGGAATATTTAGATTTCACTGTATAGAAAAACATTTTGGATTACACTAATAGAACCAAATATGTGAGATTTTGAAGTTTGAATTCTAATCAAACCTGATCAGTACCTCCAGTGAATCACGTTGAGCAACCACTTGGTCCAAAAACCAGACATAAATTGAGCGATCAACCGGTGACCAGTAGTGAGCTATTTTTCCAGCATCATTTTCCTACAATTTCACGAACACCTTTAAGCATTTGAGAACTTGCACGAAAAATACAGAAATTACAAGTTTAAGCATCTACTCATGAAATTCAAAACACTAGATCATTAAACATATCTATTTGTAATTACATCAGCAAACAAAAAATTCAATTACTGCGAGAATTTCATGAATCAGATTTGTAAGCGTACCCGAAACCCGAAACCAATGTGGGTTATTGTTAATCACCCAACCACTTGTGTCACGTAATGTGGACGCTCAAATGCTTGAACGCCCACGTTACTTCTTATTTTATTTTTTTTAATTAAAGGCTGGCGCGTGCTTTTGTGTGCACGCACCAGAACGAGAGTGAAAGGAGCCCACCCTATTAATTACATATATTATATATTATATATATATGTATATTATTTAATTTAGTAATTTATTTAAATAATTAAAATAAAGATGATTTATTTTTAAAAATACTAAAATAGTAACAGTTAGTTTTATTAAAAAAATTAGAAAATTATTTTAACGGCTACTTAATAAAAAAAATTATGAGTTTATAAAAACATATTATGATTTATATAAAATAATAATAATTTAAATTTTGTAAATAATTTGAAATTGAATTTATTTAATATAAAATAAGAATAAGATGAATGAGTGGACTACGGGTGTCACGCCCCGAAACCGAGACGTGCCATCGACGTCGTTTAACAATTTAAAATCGTATAACAACATGCGACGTATTACATCAAATAACCAAAAGCTAGTCTATTACATAAATCAATAATCGTCTTTACAATGCGATTACAACGAAATGCGTAAGCGTAGAACACGATAATACAACTAAAAGATAGAATGACAATAAAATGTCATGCCCGAGACGTGCCATCGGTACGGTGCTTTTGAGATTGGTGTAGCATTGGGTACTAAATTAATCTCAAATTCCACTTCGCGGTCGGGGATTGTGCCAGGGAGTTCTTCAGGAAAGATATTCGGAAACTCTTGTACTACCGGAATATCTTCTAGTGCAAGTATGATTTCTTCCTTTACCTCGCTTAACATAGCTAGGTAAACCTCTTCTCCGCTTTTCATGGCTTTCCAAGTCTGGGAAGCAGATAGTAAGGATTCTTGTTTCTTGACTTTGCCATAGTAAACGATTTCTTCTTGGTTTGGAGCCCTTAGTTTGACGTTCTTCAAGCGGCAATCTACAATTGAGCGATTCTTTGATAGCCAATTCATTCCTAGAATGGCGTCGAACTCCACCATGTTTAGTTGAATCAATTCAGCTTGAAATAGGTGCTCATTGATACAGATCTTACAATCTCTGTGCACCCTATGTGTTTCTATTGTCTTACTAGTAGGAGTTGCTACCCTAAAGGGTTCGACAAGTATCTCAGGTATAAACCTTAATTTCTTAGTGAACCTCTTGGATATAAACGAATGAGTGGCACCACAATCAAACAATACATAAGCTGGCATTTCATTGATTAGAATGGTACCTGCCACGACATCGTTTGAGTCATCTGCCTCTTTCTGAGTAATTGCAAACACACGAGCGTTAGGCTTATTTTCCTTTGGCTTGCTGGGGGTAGTATCAGTATTTGACCATGCCCCTTTCTTAGGCTCGGGACAATCAGCAATTTGATGTCCCAATTTTCCACAATTGAAACATGCACCAGTCTTCCTTTGGCATTCCCCGGAATGACGGTTATTGCAGATGGGGCACATCTTGGCCTCTTGGTAGGTTGGACTGGATGAAGTGCCTTTGAATGACCCACTGGACTGATTTGGTCTTTTGAATGGCTGTTTCCCTTGAAAAGATTGTCCAGAAGGAGGTCACTTATTCTTGTTCTCATCCTCTCGGCGCTTGATGTCTGTCTCGGCTCTTATTGTTGCGCCCATTAGATCAGCAAAGCTCGTTGGTTGGTAAACTGCTAAAGTTGACTGGATACGGCTTTTCAGACCACGCCTGAACCGATGCATTTTCAAGGTATCATCAGCCATGATAGTGCGTGCATAGGTTCCAAGGGAGTTGAACTTTGAAGTATACTCCACCACAGACATATCCAAAGTTTGAGCGAAATTTTCGAATTCACTCAACTTCTGTAATCTCACTTCAGCAGGGTAATACTGTTTCAGGAATACCTCTTGAAACTGTTGCCATGTGAGTGGTCCATCTGCTGTCAAAGCTGGTGAGACTATCTCCTATTATTTGGCTGCTTTTTCTTCTAAGAATGGTGTCACCACATCCACCTTGAACTCGTTGTAATCTCGAGTAGACGGAGTTGGGTCTCGATATTTTTGATCCAGTTTTGGGCAATTTCGGGGTCCGAGTCTTATTTGAATGTTTGAGTTCGATTATTTCGTAGAGACTCATAGTGGTAATCAGAGCCGCCAGGTTCATAATCCGGCTGGGGATTTCGAATGACAAAGTTTGACGAAGTTAGATTTGGGCAAAAACTTAGTCATTCATGTCCACCCCAATCTTAGATTTGAAAATTGTGACTTCCCATAGGAAATCAAGAATTCGATTCCATTAATTATTCTGAATTGATCTCGACGTATAATCTTCAAACCATACGTCAATTCTCGAATTTTCCATCTTTGAACCTTTTCTGAATCAAATCTCGAATGAGATGACTATGAAATTTACCGTTTGATGTTTATTCACGACCTTATCATTTTGTAAGCCTTTCCATTTGTTTTATTTCAGGAAATGACTTCAAATTCTTCTATGCTTCGCACTCGATCCACGGTTCGTATGAGTGTTATACCAGTCCCTGACAAGGACACCATCATTAAGGACCTCCGAGCATCTCTCGCTCGAGGACAGAAAGACAACGGGAAACTGATTGCAACTTTACATACTCTACAAGAAGAAAAGCATGAGCTAGAGGAACAAAAAGCTCATCTCCGGGCTCTCTTGGAACAAACCTCTTTTATAGCAGTCCAACGACATCAGCAAGATGCATTAGTCATTCAAGAACTGCAAGATTCGGTGCAGCATCTGACTATGCATAACGAACACTTACAAAATCAGGTTCAACAACTTCAGGATGCCCTTATCAACTTGGAACCTGAAATGGAACCAATAGAAGAACCAATGGAAGACGAAGAAGTAGGAGATGATGAGATTTTAGATGATTGAGGATTTAGTGTCGTGACTAGTTGTAATAATAATTTATAATCCATTTGCTTTCTCATGAATCTTTTCTCCTTTTGTGCTCCCTAAAACTTGGATTTGTATTACTTCTCTTTTCGTTTGAATCAATAAAAAATTTCTTTGGTTTTATCAATAGTATCATGATAGTGCATTTCAAATATTTCAAACATGCTTTCAAATATTATAACTAATATCAAACAACAAATTGTTCAAGGATTTTCATAACAAATAGGAACGAATATATCATGCCGATCGAATTTCAAGAAACATACATAATGTATTTTTAAGCAATTATGGATATACTTACGGAGAACAAGTATATCGATATATATATCAAATAGTACACTTATGAAATGCTAGTGTACGTAAGTGTATAGCAAAAACCCACTTAACTGATGATAATCTTCAAAGATTTGAGGGAAAGACAACTGAAAATTCGATCACGAAGTTGCTGGATTTCGTCGAACCGGACAAGAATTCGGCTGCTGCGGTGCTTCGAAATTGGACAAGAATGAGTTGCTGAAATATTGCTGGAAGGTGTGATTTCTACTACTCTTTGGCCACTATTTATAGGCTCATGGAAGGGAGGTGAAAAGGCTCTCATTCAAGGCCATTACATCCATGTTTATGGCCTCTTTAAGGGCTTTAAACACCATTAAAAGGCTGTTATGGCTCTTCAAATTAGCCACCATTAAAAGGCTGATATGGCTCTTCAAATTCAGTTTTGAATTCATGGTTTGAATGGAGTTTAAAAAGGCTTGGCTTGTGTGGTTAATTTCAGGTCACAACATCCTTCCCACCTTATGAGAAATTTCGTCCTCGAAACTTGGCTATACCCGATTTTTAAAGAGATAAGGTTATTGTTCTCGCATCTTTTCTTCCAACTCCCAAGTAGCTTCTTTTTCGTTGTGATTGGACCATTGTACTTTGACATATGAAATAGTTCGTCGTCTCAGTACTTGGTCTTTGTTACCCACAATTCGGATTGGAATTTCTTCGTACTTCAGTTCCTCATTTAGCTTGCCCTCAACCAGAAGGGGTCCAGCCTCAAGAATATGACTCGGATCGGAAATATATTTCCTTAGCTGCGAAACGTGGAAAACATTGTGGATTCTTGACATATCAGGTGGAAGTGCTATTCTATAAGCAAGTGTTCACACTTTCTCTAGGATTTCAAAAGGTTCGACTTATCTAGGATTCAATTTCCCAGTTTTATTGAACCGCATCACACCTTTCATGGGTGACACTTTCACATATGCTTTTTCGCCCACTTCAAATTCCACGGGTCTTCTTTTCAGGTCAGCCCAGCTTTTTTGTCGATCCTGTGCAGTTTTCAGTCTCTCTTTGATCATATCAACTTTATCCACTGTTTCTTGGATCAGTTCGGGTCCAACCATGGCTTTTTCCCCTACTTCGTCCCAATATAGTGGTGATCGACACTTTCGTCCATACAGAGCTTCGTACGGTGCCATTCCAATACTGCTGTGATGACTATTATTGTATGCGAACTCGATGAAAGACAGATGTTCGCTCCAATTACCACTGAATTCTAGAGCACATGCTCTTAGCATGTCCTCAAGAGTTTGTATTGTCCTCTCAGTTTGGCCGTCTGTTTGAGGGTGATATGACGTACTAAAAGTAACTTTTGTGCCCATAGCTTTTTGAAAGCTCTTCCAAAAACGGGATGCAAACCTAGAATCTCTGTCTGATAGTATGCTAACTGGAACTCCGTGTAACCGTACGATATTATTCATGTATAAGGTGGCCAGTTTATCCAGATTATAGTTCATGCAGACAGGTAAGAAATGCGCAGATTTTGTGAGTCTATCTACGATTACCCATATACCATCATGGCTTTGTCTAGACTTTGGTAAACCGACTACAAAGTCCATGGAAATATGTTCCCATTTCCATTCCGGGATTTCCAAAGGTTGAATAAGTCCACCAGGTCTCTGGTGTTCTGCCTTGACTTGTTGGCACACGTGACACTTGGAGACAAACATTGCAACGTCCTTTTTCATCCACTCCACCAGAAGTTTTTCTTCAAATCTTTATACATTTTGGTACTGCCGGGGTGGACTGAAAATTTTAACTTGTGTGCTTCAGACATTACTTCCTGTCGAAGATTTTCAATGTCAGGTACACAAAATCGTCCCTTCATCCACACCACTCCCTTGTCATCTATCTGGAGATCTGATGATTTTCCTTCTTCAGCTTGTTGTTTCAGTTTCACCAAAGTGGGGTCTCGATCTTGACTTATCTTGATCGTTTCTCGGAGGCATGGTTGTGCTGAAAGTAACGCTAGGATTACTTTGCTCATATTCTTCCGACTCAAAGCATCAGCTACCTTGTTTGCCTTGCCCGGATGATAGCTTATCGTCAAGTCGTAATCCTTCAGGAGTTCAATCCATCGTCTCTGCCACATATTTAGTTCTTTTTGTGTGAACAAATATTTGAGACTTTGGTGATCAGTGAAAATCTCCCACTTGGCTCCATAAAGATAATGTCTCCATACTTTTAGTGCGAACACCACTGCAGCTAGTTCAAGGTCATGCGTCGGATAGTTTTGCTCATATGGT
Organism: Primulina tabacum; assembly: GCF_025594145.1. Classification (NCBI taxonomy): domain Eukaryota; kingdom Viridiplantae; phylum Streptophyta; class Magnoliopsida; order Lamiales; family Gesneriaceae; genus Primulina; species Primulina tabacum. The sequence continues at coordinate 50,782,593 of NC_134552.1, read as the reverse complement.
TTCAGCTGCCTTGAAGCGTAAGCGATCACCCTTCCATCTTGCATGAGCACACATCCTAAACCTCCTTTTGAAGCATCACTGTAGATGGTGAAATCTTTTCCTTCAGTTGGCAATACCAATACCGGAGCAGAGGCAAGTTTCTTCTTCAAGGTCTCGAAACTTTGCTCACATTCTTCACTCCATTGAAACTTAGTTCTTTTGCGTGAGTTTAGTGAGGGGTATGGCTATTGAAGAGAATCCTTCAACAAATTTTCGATAATAGCCTGCTAATCCCAAGAATCTTCGAATTTCTGTTACATTCTTTGGCCTCTACCAATCCATGATTGCTTTTACCTTCTTAGGATCCACAGATACTCCTGCTGCTGATATTATGTGTCTTAAGAATGTGATGCTCTCTAGCCAGAATTCAAATTTCTTGAACTTGACGTACAGTTTTTTTTAATACTCAGCGTCTGGAGGGTGAGACGAAGATATTCTTTGTGGTCTTTCTCATTTGATGAATATACGAGAATATAATCGATGAATACCACAACAAACTTGTCAAGAAATGGTTTGAACACCCTGTTCATGAGATCCATGAATGCTGCCGGAGCGTTTGTTAATCCGAACGGCATTACCTTGAACTCATAGTGTCCATACCTTGTTCTGAAGGCTGTCTCGGAATATCGTCTGTTTTGACCTTTAGTTGGTGGTAGCCTGACCTTAACTCGAGCTTGGAAAAGACTTTAGCTCCTTTGAATTGGTCAAACAAATCATCTATCCTTGGAAGCGGGTACTTATTCTTGATTGTGATCTTATTCTGTTCCATGTAATCAATACACAATCTCATCTTTCCGTCCTTTTTCTTAACAAATAGGACAGGAGCTCCCCATGGAGATGCGCTTGGTCGGATTTGCTTCTTATCCAACAATTCTTGAAGTTGTTCTTTGAGTTTTTTCAATTCTGCTGGAGCCATTCGGTACGGTGCTTTTGAGATTGGTGTAGCATTGGGTACTAAATAATCTCAAATTCCACTTCACGGTCGGGGATTGTGCCATGGAGTTCTTCAGGAAAGACATCCGGAAACTTTGTATTACTGGAATATCTTCTAGTGCAAGTATGGTTTCTTCCTTTACCTCGCTTAACATAGCTAGGTAAACCTCTTCTCCGCTTTTCATGGCTTTCCAAGTCTGGGAAGCAGATAGTAAGGATTCTTGTTTCTTGACTTTGCCATAGTAAACGATTTCTTCTTGGTTTGGAGCCCTTAGTTTGACGTTCTTCAAGCGGCAATCTACAATTGAGCGATTCTTTGATAGCCAATTTATTCCCAGAATGGCGTCGAACTCCACCATGTTTAGTTGAATCAATTCAGCTTGAAATAGGTGCTCATTGATACAGATCTTACAATCTCTGTGCACCCTATGTGTTTCTATTGTCTTACTAGTAGGAGTTGCTACCCTAAAGGGTTCGACAAGTATCTCAGGTATAAGCCTTAATTTCTTAGTGAACCTCTTAGATATAAACGAATGAGTGGCACCATAATCAAACAATACATAAGCTGGCATTTCATTGATTAGAATGGTACCTGCCACGACATCGTTTGAGTCATCTGCCTCTTTCTGAGTAATTGCAAATACACGAGCGTTAGGCTTATTTTCCTTTGGCTTGCTGGGGGTAATATCAGTATTTGACCATGCCCCTTTCTTAGGCTCGGGACAATCAGCAATTCGATGTCCCAACTTTCCACAATTGAAGCATGCACCAGTCTTCCTTCGGCATTCCCCGGAATGGCGGTTATTGCAGATGGGGCACATCTTGGCCTCTTGGTAGGTTGTACTGGACGAAGCGCCTTTGAATGACCCACTGGACTGATTTGGTCTTTTGAATGGCTGTTTCCCTTGAAAAGATTGTCCAGAAGGAGGTCGCTTATTCTTGTTCTCATCCTCTCGGCGCTTGATGTCTGTCTCGGCTCTTATTGCTGCGCACATTAGATCAGCAAAGCTCGTGGGTTGGTAAACTGCTAAAGTTGACTGGATACGGCTATTCAGACCACGCCTGAACCGATGCATTTTCAAGGTATCATCAGCCATGATAGTGCATGCATAGGTTCCAAGGGAGTTGAACTTTGAAGTATACTCCACCACAGACATATCCAAGTTTGAGCGAAATTTTCGAATTCACTCAACTTCTGTAATCTCACTTCAGCAGGGTAATACTGTTTCAGGAATACCTCTTGAAACTGTTGCCATGTGATTGGTCCATCTGGTGTCAAAGCTGGTGAGACTGTCTCCTACTATTTGGCTGCTTTTTCTTCTAAGAATGGTGTCACCACATCCACCTTGAACTCGTTGGGAATCTCGAGTAGGCGGAGTTTGGTCTCGATATTTTTGATCCAGTTTTGGGCAATTTCGGGGTCCGGGTCTCTTTTGAATGTTTGAGTTCGATTCTTTCGTAGAGACTCATAGTGGTACTTGACCCCGTGTGCTGGAGGTCCTGGTGGTGGCGGATTGCCATTGGCGTTTGTGTTACCCAACCCTTGGATGGTAGTGGCCACAATAGTTGCTATGACCATTAAGTCAACTTGACTTAGGCCCAATCATGGTGGTGGCGGCGGCGGAGGTAGGTTCCCTTCATTGTCGTTATTATTATGGTTGTTGTTGCGATTTACGTAGCGCGGGTTGCGGTTGTTTCGTACCGGTCTTCCGTCCATGTCCTGCAAGGGTACAAGCTTATAAGATATTTGTTTGCCCACATATATATGAGTTAATCATGAACTGAATTCGACTATTGATAAAACCAAAGAAATATTTTATTGATTCAAACGAAAAGGGAAGCAATACAAATCCAAGTTTTAGGAAGCACTAAAGAAGAAAAGATTCATGAAAAAGCAAATGGATTATAAATCATTATTACAACTAGTCACGATACTAAATCATTAATCATCTAAAATCTCGCCATCTCCTACTGCTTCGTCTTCCATTGGTTCTTTTATTGGTTCCATTTCAGGTTCTAAGTTGATAAGGGCATCCTGAAGTTGTTGAACCTGATTTTGTAAGTGTTCGTTATGCATAGTCAGATGCTGCACCGAATCTTGCAGTTCTTGAATGACCAATGCATCTTGCTGATGTCGTTAGACTGCTATAAAAGAGGTTTGTTCCAAGAGAGCCTAGAGATGAGCTTTTTGTTTCTCTAGCTCGTGCTTTTCTTCTTGTAGAGTATATAAAGTTGCAATCAGTTTCCCGTTGTCTTTCTGTTCTCGAGTGAGAGATGCTCGGAGGTCCTCAATGATGGTGTCCTTGTCAGGGACTGGTATAACACTCATGCGAGCCGTGGTTCGAGTGCGAGGCATAGAAGAATTTGAAGCCATTTCCTGAAATAAAACAAATGGAAAAGCTTACAAAATGATAAGGTCATGAATAAACATCAAACGGTAAATTTCATAGTCATCTCATTCGAGATTTGATTCAGAAAAGGTTCAAAGATGGAAAATTCGAGAATTGACGTATGGTTTGAAGATTATACGTCGAGATCAATTCAGAATAATTAATGGAATCGAATTCTTGAGTTTCCTATGGGAAGTCACAATTTTCAAATCTAAGATTGAGGTGGACATGAATGACTAAGTTTTTGCCAAAATCTAACTTCGTCAAACTTTGTCTTTCGAAATCCCCAGCCGGATTATGAACATGGCGGCTCTGATACCACTAAAATATCATGCCCCGAAATCGAGACGTGCCATGGGCGTCGTTTAACAATTTAAAATCGTATAACAACAAGCCACGTAGTACATCAAATAACCAAAAGCCAGTCTATTACATAAATCAATAATCGTCTTTACAATGCGATTACAACGAAATGCGGAAGCGTAGAACACGATAATACAACTAAAATATAGAATGACAAGACTGGTCTTGAATTGGTTTGACTTCATCACCAACCCCAAAAGTATTCTTGTTTTTTATCTTTGATTTGCTCCTCGTTCTTATATGGGGTGGGAATGTAAGGGGTGAGTATTTGGGAAATACTCAGTAAATGGGGGTCGATCGGGCATAACGAATATCAAGGTTATACTTATACGAATACATTATCATAATTTCAATAATAAGTATGTTGAAGCGTATACAAACAAAATACAAACATAGCACTGAAAATCATCTCATTTCCATGGCTTACTGATCAGTCCCCTATATGTTACTCCTCTAAGGGACGAGGCCAAAAGAACGGTTATTATAACCCACCGCTTCAGAGCCTTAAACAAAACATATCAAATATCGGAATTTACTTCCAATTTCCAATTCGAATCATGACAGTGTATTTTCAAATATTTCAAACATGCTTTCAAATATTATAACTAATATCAAACAACAAATTGTTCAAGGATTTTCATAACAAATAGGAACGAATATATCATGCCGATCAAATTTCAAGAAACATACATAATGTATTTTTAAGCAATTATGGATATACTTACGAAGAACAAGTATATCGATATATATATCAAATAGTACACTTATGAAATGCAAGTGTACGTAAGTGTATAGCAAAAACCCACTTACATGATGATAATCTTCAAAGATTTGAGGGAAAGACAACTGAAAATTCGATCACTGGATTTCGTCGAACCGGAAAAGAATTCGGCTGCTGCGGCTGCTTCGAAAATGGACAAGAATGAGTTGCTGAAATACTGCTAGAAGGTGTGATTTCTCCTACTCTTTGGCCACTATTTATAGGCTCATGGAAGAGAGGTGAAAAGGCTCTCATTCAAGGCCATTACATCCATATTTATGGCCTCCTTAAGGGCTTTAAACACCATTAAAAGGCTGTTATGGCTCTTCAAATTCAGCTTTGAATTCATGGCTTGAATGGAGTTTAAAGGCTTGGCTTGTGTGGTTAATTTCAGGTCACAACAGCGGGAATCTACAAATAATGAGTGTTAATGTTAAAATGAATGTGAGAGAATAGATGTGTTAATATAATGTGTATGTGACACGTGGACCCCGTGATTTTTGATGAGGTGGTGAGTGTTATAACGATAACGAATGCGGGTGTCCTCTAAGGGTTTTCTATCAGATTTCAGCTCCTAGTGGCTGTGCAACACGCAAATAAAATATATAAATTCATTAATAACAATTTTATATCTTATAAAAAACAGATTGAAATCATTTTTCTTTTGAAAAAACAGAGATTGTAAATAATAAATTTGAATTTTTTCCAGTGAAATTGTACACACTACTCCGTGATATTCCGGATGTGCTCAAATCCCCCTGTAGAAAAAATATTATCTAGAAACTCCATGTGTTTTTAAATTTTGAGCTCACGACACCCTTGCCATGCGCTGAATGTTGAGAATTGTTATGGTTGTTTCAGGGTACAAGTATAGAAGACTTCTTCTTCATTTGGCAGCTTCCGGATTCTTAATTTTTAGAATCCCTGATTACCTTCCATCTGATAGATTCATCTTCATCTATTGTGTTTTCGAGGAAAATTACCTTCATTTGGGTGTAGTTATTCTCTTGTGACCACAATGTTACATCATTTGATTCTTGGAGCAATTACACATTGTATGAATCTCTGCATCACTAACAGTCTTCACCATTTCAGAAGCAAATGGATTTTTGGGCAATTGAAAGAAAAAATCCACATTCATTTGTTACCCTCCAGCCGCTTTAGGGCAAAATGTTACTTGGATACTAACATCTAAAAAATGAGAAAAAAGGACTTAATTGTTTAATCTAAGTGTGGGCAATTTCAACAAAAAAACATTTTGTTTGACTAAAAGAGGAGATAGGTGCGTGAGCTCGAAATTTATAACATATAGTGTTTCTAGCTAATATTTTTTTCATGGGAGATTTGAGAAAACATGAGATATCATGGGAGTATTTTGTGCAATTTATTTTTTCTTTTTTCTTAAAAAGAACAATTAAGAGTGAGTTTGATTGGAAAAGTCAACAAACTAAAAGCAATTTTTTTTTTTTTGCTTTTTAAGAATCTATAATTTCTTGTTTTTTGGCTTTTGCTTCTATTTCCTTAGAAGAGTTAGATTAGAATTTAGAAAATGCATAATTTAAAAAAAACAAATTTCTGAAATTTGTTTTTTAGGTAAATTCTAATTTCTAGGAAAATCAACGTTCAGAAACATTTTTGGTGTTCAATCCCTATATTAAATATTTTTAGTTTAGCAATCTCGAGATTTCACAAGGAGTTTCTAGCTCATGCTTTTTTAGGAGGGGGATTTTAGCACATCCGGGATATCACGGGGCAGTGTGTTCAATTTCCCTTAAAAAATTCAAATTTATTATTTACAATATATGTTTTTTTAAAATTGATTTAAAACTCTTATAAATTTGTTATTAATGAATTTATATATTTGATTTGTGTTTTGCCACAGCAACCAGGGCTGAAACCTGTTCGTAAACTTGTGTAGAATCTGAATTGAAAGGACGCAGTTGAGTGAACGTTATGTTGCAGTGCATTTTTATTCTCTCGGATTCCGGGTACGCTTCCAAATCTGATTCTTGAAATTCTCACACTAATTGAATTTTTTGCTTGCCAATGATTACAAATGGATATGCTTAATGATATGGTGTTTTGAATTTCATGAGTAGATGCTTAAACTTGTAATTTATGTTTTTTCGTGCAATTTCTCAAATGCTTAAAGGTGTTTGTGAAATTGCAGGGAAGTGATGCTGGAAAAACAACTCACTAGTCACCGGGTTGATCGCTCAATTTGTGCGTGGTTTTGGGACCAAGTACTTGCTCAAGGTGATTCACTGGAGGTACTTATGAGTTTTGCTCTTATTTGATTAGAATTCAAGCTTCAAAATCTCACATATTTGGTTTTGTTAGTGTAATCCAAAATGTATTTTTATGTGAGACTTAAAATTTTCTCCTTTGTGCTTTGGAAAATCATAGCTTGTACCAGTAATTGCTTCTCCTACACACTATGTATTTCATGTGGTTCGTGAGGGGATAATATTTTTGGCGTGCACTCAAGTTGAGATGCCACCTTTGATGGCAATAGAGGTCAGTAATCAAGGCTGTAGTTCAAATTTGAGTAATTTTTAATAGATATTTTTAATTATTGTTCAACTCTGTGAGATGGATCGGCTTCTTGCAACACTGTGGGACTGGAATTTTCGACATTAATGGACTTCAATATATTGCAACTTACTTTTGTTAGTTGAAATTTGAGTCGTACCGAATATCCTAGATTAGTTGTCCATGAAGCAGCTTAGTATCAGTTTCCAATTAGAGAAGGAAGATGATATAGAACTCGAATGGTGAACTGGTAATTTGTACTCACAGTCAGTAGGTCACATAGTGATTGGCTTATTGCATCATGTCAATTTCCTGTTTCTGCTCCACGTAGCATGTTTGAAAACTCAAAATCCACAAATCTCAAAGAAAGAAAGAAAATATATTTGGTTGCTCCTGAGTTGTAAGTTACATATTTCACAAGGGTCCTGGTGCAATTCAGGTTTGATAGTGCTGGTGACTACTTCAATCAGGTTCTATCTTCTGAAGGAAGAATCATTCATGAGTGGTCTTGCGTTAATACTCAGCAACAAAATGGAGTAACGGAAAGAAAAATCGTCATCTTTTTGATACTACAAGGACTCTCCTACTTCAATATAATGCACCTAAACAGTGTTGGGGAAGCTATGGTTGCATCTACTTATATAATAAATAGAATTCCGTCTCGTATCTTAGAATATCTTAGAATCAAAAAGTCTAATGGGAATCTTGTCTCAGTTCTATCCTAAACTTGGGTCAACCTCGTTGTCATATACATATCCCTATGAATAATTGCGGGATACTGGATCCTAGAGCCATCAGATATGTGTTTATTGGATAGTCATCAACCCAAAAAGGCGACAAATGCTTCCATCCACCCACAAAGAAGCTTTATGTCTCAGCTGATTTGACATGTTCGGAATGAAAACCATAAGTTACCAAACCTTATCTTCAGGGGGAGACATCTCATCAGGAAGATAAGATAAGATTTTTTCTTGTCCTACCATCTAAGGTGGCAAGAGTCTGATTTAGTTAAGATTTTTTCCTTTTTTGTAGATTGTAATCTCTTTAATTTTGGCAAGAGTCTCTTGTACTTTAGCCTATAAAAGGGCTATTGTATCACATAAATAATTTGTACAATAAACTTCTAATGTTGACTATTTGATTTATAGTTCCTCTGTAGGGTAGCTGATGTCCTTACAGATTATCTGGATGGCTTGAATGAAGATTTGATAAAGGATAACTTTGTTATCATTTATGAGGTATTTAAAGCAAGAAAAATGGTCTTCTTTTTGTTCCAATTTTAGGTGATTTTATTGAATTCTAAACTGCTTTGAATGATTTTGACACATTATTTGACTACGATGGATATTGTAAATCATAATATGAAACAAAATGAAATCAATTTTGATTTGCAATTATCTTATCATATAGTTAAATTTGGGTGCAAAAAACGTTGTTTCGAAGTTGATGTTTAGGCTTCATTCGCCTTTTGTGATTTTGTTTCTACCTGTTAGAGTTTGTATAGTCGTGGTAATTAATTGACGCTCTTGTTCCGACTAATTGCAAGATGTTCTGTCAGAGGAACAAAATGTTTGCACGACTTTTATTGTACAATATTTTAGAATTCAAATTATCATAGACATGTATTAAACATGCTTTTGCATTTTGATTTGATGATTATCATATACCACCGCACCAGGAAAAATTAAAAGATCCAAGCAAACACTCATGTGCGTTAAGTTTGAGAACCATAGCAATGATAAAAAGATATCTCAAATTTCCAAGTTGGAACACCTTTGTGCCAATTTCAAGATAAGAAAATCGATGATCCCGAGTTAATAAGTTTCACACTGTTATTCTTGACTAAGATCACTTGGGTTCTTATGCTACTTTGAATTAGCTAACTAGTTCTTGGTTGATTTGTAAAAAATCCTAAGCTGACAAGAATGCAATTCATGTACAGCTGCTGGATGAAATGATAGACAATGGTTTTCCCCTAACAACTGAATCAAATATCCTGAGGGAAATGATTGCTCCTCCTAACATCGTTAGCAAGGTTTTGAGTGTTGTCACAGGCAGCAGTTCCAATGTGAGCAACACCCTTCCAGGTGCATCGTCATCTTGTGTTCCATGGAGAAAAACAGACCTCAAACACACAAGCAATGAAGTTTATGTTGATCTTGTTGAAGAAATGGATGCAATCATAAACAGGTCTGTCTATTCCAAATCTTACCATCCCCTGTCCCTATTTTTTCCTGCAGAATCATCTATTAATATAATGTTGATGTTCTTCCTGGCAATACCCAGTTTTTTATATATCCAAAGAAAACAGGAGTGTGCTGGTACAGTTTTCGAGTTTCGCTGGCACAAGTACTTTAAATGGTTAATCATTATCAGTTTCTATGTTATGTTAACTTTTCCTCTCTTTTTCTTTGATTCATGGTGCTTAGAGACGGGATTCTGGTAAAATGTGAGATATATGGTGAAGTTCAAGTAAATTCTCATCTCTCAGGTGTACCTGACCTCACTCTCTCATTTGCAAACCCTTCTATTCTCAACGATGTGAGCTTTCACCCTTGTGTTCGACTTCGACCATGGGAAGCTAACCAAATCTTATCATTTGTGCCTCCTGATGGACAATTTAAACTCATGAGTTACAGGTTCTTGGTGTTTCACAATTTAGTTTGAAATCATACTCAAGGTCTAGTCTTTCAAAATCTGTTTTCATGTTTTAGGGTAAAGAAATTAAAGAATACTCCAATTTATGTGAAGCCACAGCTGACCTCGGATTCTGGGACATGTCGTGTAAATGTTTTGTTAGGCACAAGAAATGATCCTGAAAAGTCAATCGACTCCGTAACAGTTAAATTCCGACTGCCTCCTTGTGTTACGTCTTCAGATCTTTCTTCAAACTGTGGAACAGTAAACATCCTTGCTAATAAGGTACTAGGCCAAAAATTAACGCAGTATTTTGCACAGTTATTATACAACAGCTCTTTTCTTGGCAAATATTTTCCTGTTGCATTTGAAAACATAGGATCAAATGGGATTTTTGTGATCTATTGGTAGGTCAAGTGGAGATAGAACATCGAGGTCAGGATGTCAATCACAAATCTTTTGAAGAATAATGTTCCAAGTCAAATATAAGTTTTTCCCCCTATTTTCACAATTGTAAAATCAACATGATCCAAGTTACAACGCAGTTGAGAGGGGTTAGTCGGTCCCCTTCTTCTATGCTACCTCCATATTTTGTAGGTCATCTTCCATTTCAAGAAAAATAATTATATTATGGCACCGGAACCTGGATATCACTAATTTAAATTTTGTGCGCTATTTTTTTATATTCACTTTAGCTGGTGTTTGAATTTTTGTGTCTTTGTCGTACAATACCTGACCGACGTGCATTTGCAAGCCTTGGGTACTATTTTTGAGCCCATGCTCCTAGGTCTTCGATTTGTGCATTTGGAAGGGCGTTGAAGGACTAATGTGGGTTACTTCCCATGAGCGTGATTTCTACTGTATAGAAGCAAAGCTTGCAACTAGCAATTATGTTCCATTTTACTCTGTTTTAATGGCTACCACATTCTGCAGACGTGCTTGTGGTCAATTGGAAGGATCCCAAAAGATAAATCGCCTTCAATGTCTGGTACCTTGGCTCTCGAGACTGGCTTAGAACGTCTTCACGTGTTTCCCACTTTTGAAGTAGGTTTTAGAATCATGGGTGTGGCTCTCTCTGGCTTGAAAATAGATAGGCTGGATCTCACGAATTTATCAACACGTCCTTATAAAGGTTTTCGCGCTCTTACACGAGCAGGCGAATTTCAAGTGAGGTCATAGTTTGGTCTTGCTTGCTTTACAACATCTCTCACTCAACTTGTAAGGAGATTCATTTTGCCCTTACGTTTGGTTTTACAATTTTTATATGATGACTGCATGCAAATAAGCCTTTGTTCTTGAATTCTTCAAATCCATTCTTTGTATTGAATTACAAATGTGGAAACCTTGTGCGTTTGATTATATTTTTGTGCTCTAAACAGACATTGACTCAAGACACGTACTTAACCTTTGCCCATCCCATAATATTCTCGAAATCTAAGGTTATACTGGCATTATATTAAACGGCTTGATTTGGAGTATGATTGCATTTAGATTATATGATTTTGATCTGAGCAAGTATTTTAAAAAAATAAATTGAAATGATTTTAAATTAAAATAAATTTGAAATCTAGGGAGGCTGTTTGGGTTTGAAAAGAAACAAATTGGACCGATTTTATTTCGAATCACAGTGCATATATATTTTGTGTGGATTTAGAATCTCTCCATCAAATTCGTCGTTTCAAATTTGAATAAAAAGTATTTTTGATATAAGAATTATTGATAAATGAATATTGGTATATAAAAAATTGTAAATGATTTAATTTGATACATAATTTAAGTGAAAAATCAATTTTACCATCACTTAAAGTTCTTTTAAGTTCGATTATTTTTATTAAATTCAATTATATACATAATTTTATTTTCAATTTTTTTTTCTAAAAAAGTATATTTATTTTAAAAAAATTATATTATGATAAAAAATATCGGTTTTTATGTTAAAACATTAGAATTATTAATTGATACAAATATATCTTAAAATATAAATTATACACTCAAATATAATAAATTTTAAACTTATTTATAAATATATAATGAAATAATATCATATTTTTTTCGATAGAATAGTATTATATATTAATAAAATTACAACTCGATAAATAAATCGTATATATAACTAAATATATTTTAATTTATTGATAAAATATAATACAATAAATATATGTTGCTGGAATTCGAAAGTACTATTGTCGGACGATCAAAAAAATCTCAATTATCATTTTAAATTTTCGAAATTTGATATTGATCCGTTAAAAATTCGTAAAAGAGTTCGACATAAAAATTGTAAATCATAAAAAAAAAATCCCCTAGACATCTACATGTGACTGCTGGAACACTGACACAGTGGTACAATTAATGACATTCATTATCTTGATTTATCTTATTTCAACGTTCGAAATTTTCGCATTTGATTTAGGCATTTCTTATAAAACTTTATGATTTTTCAACATGTAATCAATGCAAGTATTTAAATTTTTGTATTATAATTTTATCAATAAAATAAAAAAAATATTTTATTTTTGTATATGATTTATTTATTAAATTGTAATTTCATTAATATATAATATAGATAGGAAAAAAATAATTTTAATTTATTTTTATAATTTTAATCAATAAAATAATTTTGAAAAATAAATGTGCATCTATTTGAATTTAATGATAATATTAGATTCAATAGCAATTCAGAAAGGATAAAATTGATTTTTTAGTTGGATCATCTATTAATTAAACCATTTACGATAATTCATGTACAAATTTGTCCATTTATCAATAATTCGTGTAGCAAAACACTTTTCACTCTTTCAAATTCTTTTTATCCTTCTTTCCTTTCCAGATATGAAATGAAGTTGGGAGCCGTTCTCTTTATCCTTCTTTAACAGTGTGTTTGGTTCTTTCAAAATATGAATTTGGATTTGAAAATTCAAGTATTTGAAATTCTATTTTGTTTTGGTTTAAAATTTAAAAATGATATTTACAAATTCATTTCTTGTTTGGAGAAAAAAATATTCGAATTTGGAATTTTAAAATTTTACTAAGCTACTCTTAAAAATCATCTAAATATAAATAATCCAAAGAAGTTTAAAAATTAATAATTCTTCTCTATTATTTGTGTATGTAAATTAAAAATTAATTATTATTTATTAATCATAGTGCATATAAAATAATAATTAAAAAATCATCAAACAAATTCAAAATATGAAAATTTAAATCCTGAAAAATTATCAATAAAGAAACCAAAACAATCTAAAACATCAATAAATCCATCAACGAATTTAATGCATAATCAAATTATATTTTATACTAAGATGAGTTGTTTATTTTCCAATTCAACCAGCGAAGACGAGCATGATGTGGAATCCCAAAAAAAAAAATCAGCTGCAATTGGATTTGACATAAGATAATCTTGCTGGAAAAACAAAATCTTCATCTACTCCATTAAGTTTTGTCAGTTCAGTGTATACCTCTTCACATCGACGCTTGCTCTGTTCATTGATATCCATCGTCTTAGCCATTTTTGAGATCGTGTTATTCAAAGTGTCAAATCTCTCATCCATTTCATCAAATTTTGATAATTTTTTCTTGCCAACTTTAGAATTATTATTTGTGGACGACGAATGCGAAACAAATGTTTGTTGAACATTCTCCTTCTCAAAATCATCCAAAATTTCTAAATGTATATGTTGCTCGGCTACCAACCGATCGATCTCTTCTATTCTTGAAGATTCTCCATAGCTCGGCTCTTTCCCCTCTCTTGCCCAACGACGTGTCTTCTCTTTTACAGTTTCTGCTCCTTTCCCAATAGCTCTATCTTTTTCAAATATTTCTCGAAGCACATGAAAATAAGGAATTGCAATATTTCGGACATGTTTAACTTCAAGATATACCTAATTAATTATATTTATATTTTAAGATAATAACAATTGAAAAAATATACAAACAATTAAAAATGAACATAATAACAATCCAAATCTTGATTAATGTATCTCAAATCTCCTCTGGTGCTTCAATTTTTTTTGTTATGTAATTCCAACCAAACCCACTACCTCGTTTGAAGACTTCTAAAGCAATGATCATCTTTCTTTTCAAAGTTTTTAATCTATTTTGTACGTTATCTTTATTTTCAAGTAAAAAATCAAGCAAAAATTCATCCATCCGTTGAGTCCAACTTTTGTAGTGGACAACTTCAATAGCTGGAGCATCAGTAATCATTTCCTAAGATATGATAAACATTACAAAGCTCAAATCATAAAAAACCACGGGCAAGATGAAAAGAATTCCACTATAATATTTTGTGGTGTACAACTCACTCACTCACGCTCTCTTACTACAGGAGAACAAACATCTCACAAATATAATAGAACTAAGCACTCAAATGCTATAGGACAAGAGAAAACTCGAAGAAGGATGATTTGAAATGAAAGAATGAGGCACCTATTTATAGTATAATTTCGAGGTGTGAAACCGCGTATAAAACGCGTTTCGTCTGAACGCATCTCATTTCAAAATTCTTTTCGGCCATTCATTCATTTAAAATGTGCGCCACTTATTTTGACTGGATGAGCCGACATTTTTCCCACTTGGAGATTTGATTGAGAATCAAACACATCTCCACACATCTTTTCAATCTTGTCATTCCCTGCTGCTTACGTTTCTGCTAGACCACTTGAGGATCTACACCACTCAAACTTATCAGTGTTCACTGGCTTAGTCAGAAAATCAGCCATGTTATCTTTTGTTTGGATCTTCTGCATATCCACACTTATTCCTTCTACTACTTCTCGCACAAAGTGAAATTGGACTCCAATGTGTTTAATCCTGGAATGAAAAGCTGGATTCCTTGCGATAAGCAAGGCACTCCGACTGTCACAAAACAAATAAACATTTTCTTGTTTGTGCCCGATCTCCTCCAATAACCTTTTAATCCATATTGCCTCCTTGCAAGCTTGAATAGCTGTCATATATTCTGCCTCCGTTGTAGATAACGCCACAACTATTTGCAATTTTGAAACCCAGCATATTCCTCACTCTGCAAGTGTAAACACATAACCAGTAGTAAATTTCCTCTTATCAGGATCACCTGCATAATCTGAATCGACATAACCCCTGAGTATAAAATCCGATCCTCCATAACATAATGCAGCATTCGAGGTACCCTTAATGTATCTAAGGGTTCTCTTAACAGTGCTCCAATGCTCTCGTCCAGGATTCGCCATATACCGACTAACTGTTCCCATTGCTTGAGCAATGTCCGGTCTTGTACAGATCATGGCGAACATCAAACTTCCCATTGCTGATACATATGGTACTCTAGACATCTTCATCCTCTCTGCTTCACAAGAAATTTGACATTCGTCCGTCTTACTTTCCACCTGAAAAATAGTAGTTTCTGAATTCGGTGCGCCTTTGTCTCTTTTAATTTATCTTCCTCGAAGATAACATCCCTGCTGATGACAAGCTTATGAACAGTAGGACCCCACAAGCGAAACCCCTTTACTCTATCAGCATAACCCAAGAAGATACATTTTCTGTATTTCGAATCCAACTTTGATCTTTCTTTCTCATTGTACAGAGCGTACACCGGACTTCCAAATGTATGCAAATGAGAATAATCTGTCGGCTTCCCGGTCCACACCTCCTTCGGAGTCTTCAGATCAATCGCCACTGAAGGAGAACGATTAATAATATAACAAGCAATTTTGACTGCTTCCGCCCAAATCAATTTCATTTGGATAAAAAAGTAATTTTATGTTTTTAAAATCCAAATCCCACCAAATTTTATCAAATTTGATGGGATTTGGGTATACTCATTGAAATCCAAATCCCATAAAATTATAAATAAATCCTAATTTTTTTTGAATCACCTTGCCAAAAAGTAAAAATAGGATTTTGAAATCCAAATCCCATGAAATACTTCCAAATCCTGGTTGTCAAACATACTGTAAATATCGATGAATTTAGATCGCTGTATTCAATTAATTCGATATTTCTAGGTTATGCAATTGAATATTATAATCAGTTATACATTTTCTCTTTAGAAACGTATAAATATATTTTTGGATTTTTATTTATATAAATAAATGTTTTAGTGTTTTATTCAATTTTGAAAGTAAAACGTAAACTCTATTTTATTTTAAATTGGACATCAACTTCATTATCATAATATTATTTTTTTACGAAAAATACGAAGCAGTGAACCACCAAAATTATGACAATATTGTTACGACAAAAAAGGAAAACAAGAAATCGACAGGTAAATTAATGACACGTGGAATGAAATTTCTATCTAAACTAACATTACGCATAAGACTATTCAAAAAAAAACATTACGCATAAGAGGAATCCGAACCCAATACTGTATGCTCCTGATATCATTTGGTTATCTAATAAGAGGTAAAATTTGTGTGAGACGGTCTCACATGTCGTATTTTGAGAGACATATATCTTATTTGGATCATCTATGAAAAAATATTACTTATTATGTGAAAAATATTATTTTTTATTGTGAATATCGGTAGGATTGACCCGTTTCACAGATAAAGATTCGTGAGACCGTCTCACAAGAACCCTACTCCTAATAAGATATGTTTGCAAGAACTTATTTTAACTGTTTCTAAATTTTCAGTCAAAAAAATATTTGGAAATGGTTTACAGAAGCATTACCTAAATGTTTCACACATTAATTTTGGAATCGACGGCTAAGATAATGACACGTGGAATGGTATTTGGTTCCTAAAGCACTCAATTATGAAGCCATTTATTTACCTTTTAACTTCACTTACTTTATTCCTTTCGAACACATTCCCACCAAAATATTCAGTCCACATCTCTATTTAAATAATAATAATAACCTAATTATAGACTGTTTGGCTCAACAAATTAATTATTTGTAAGATATTTATTGATTTATAAAATATTTATAAACATCTGATAAATTTTTTTTAAAAAAATTATCTTATATTGTTTAAATATACGCTGCTAATAATTTATAAGAACTTTTTAAAAAGGTAAATTAGTACAAACCGATTTTACAAAATTATATAAACTTTATTAAAAAAAAAAGTCGTAATTTGAACACTGAAATATGAATTAAACGCATTTCATGTATTTGCATCATTAATATTTTTAAAAAATATAGAACATAAATTTGTAAAATTAGATTTTTATTTGAATAAATGTAGATAACTTACACACACACACACACTCTCTCTCTCTTATATATACTATATTATATTATATATTATAATAATTATAGTAGAAAAGGGTCAAAAGTAATTAAAAAACCAAAAAAATATATGACAAAGCACTATAAATTTTAAAACACTAATTTTATTCTATTAAAATAGTTATTTTTAATAATTATCAAAATTCTTTGTACAATTTTCGAATACCTATTTATAGGGCCTAATTCCCAATATTTCTCTCATTCTTCTTTCAAAATTTCTTAGAACAATTGTGCTGAATCCCTTCTCTTCTATTCTCCTCTATGGCCTCCATCCAGGTTCTTACAATTTTACATATTTTATTTGTTCAAATTATATCATATATATATATATATAAAATTAGCAAGAAAGCATGGTAATTTTTTTGGGGTATATTTATATACCAGCTTAGCTCTAACAAAAAGATCTTAAACTATAAAAATATTTTCTTAAAAAAAATATACACAATTCATTTTTTATGCTTATTACCCCACGAGAAGTTGTTTCACGAGAGATATTGTTTACATTTTCAAAATTATACACCAAAATTTTCTTTTTTATAAATAAAATATATAAATGTAAATTTTGATTTAAAGTATATATACTAAATCTATATATATATATATATATATATATATAATTAATGTATATTAGGTGCAGGATAATGCTGCTGCGGAGGTGGAAGACGTGATAGATGAAGAAGAATCAGTTAAGAAAGAAGCCCCCGCAGAGGCTCCCAAAGCAGTGAAGATCATCATGGACGACCACGAAGAAGCGGAAGAAGTGGCGGCGGCGGCGCTTTATCATGAAGGCAAGCTGGAATATTCCGATGACGAGGATGAAGATCAGGGAGAGACAGAGTCACCCATTATGGAGAGATCAGAAGACACCCCATTTAATCTCAGCGAACTAAAACCTACAACTGGGCTGAATGAGCTCGACGACGACGACGACGTCGACCACGACCACGATCACGACGACAAAGAATGAAATATGATCAATCAACAAACTATGTTCTCTTTCTTGAAGTCATAGTCACCATGCCATGAGTTTTTGCATCATCATTATTAAGGTTATCAATTTTAATGTATTTTGGAGTTATTACAACTGAAGTAGTTGCTCTACAATGTAACTGTTGGCTTATTTTATATTATATTTTACATGTTTCTTATTTCGATTATAAGAAAATGATCTTGAGATTGTTATATATATTCTATGTGAAATGTGGCTGCGTAATTGTTGGCATTAATCATGAAATACGTACATTTCTTAGAAACCAGGTCTCATAATTTGTTCCGGTTGATGAACAACATAAAAAAAGTTATTGACTTGCTCGCTCAAGACCTATATTCATATTGCGTCATTGCTACATTTCATCGTCGTAGATCCATGTCCCTATTTAGGATAGTGATTGTCCCGCCCCGAGCTCGGGCCAGCACGTGCGTGACTTCACAATGAGCCTCTATAACAACTATCGTATTCGTCCTCGTTTTTACGAAAATGGTTAACCCAAGTTGCTATAGAAGTCAATTGTAAGTTCATTATAAACTCATTTTAAATATTTAATTTTTAAGACGTGAGACAAGTGTATCACACTGATTCTGGACATATACATCGCGATCTTCGATTTACACATGCAAGAACAAGTTAAAAAATATAAAGATTTGGCCACCTCCCAGAATTTTTGAGAAAAAAAATTCTAACAAAACTTATAATTAATAAAAAGTTATAAATAAAATTTCATAATTTTTTTTTTCTCTCTGAAAAACCATCTGGTGGAAGAATTTTCCCTTGGATAAATTAAAGCATATTCACGAATAAGTAAAAACACCCCATATTATAAATTACATCGATATTACATTGTCCGATGTTTATTCTAGTCTAGTTTCCAAATTCGAACAGGGTGGCACATACAAATTAATGTATAATAAATAGTTGGATATAGCATTAAATATTAATATATATCTCTTAGGTTTAGATAATTAATTATACAACATATTTCGAATGATGAAATCATGAAATATCGTTTAAAAATTATAGTAATTTTAATCCCATATTTCAATGAAGGTTGGTAATAATACTTAAATATACACAATTTATTTATGTATACCAATTACACCAACAGATTGAAGAATATTTTAAAAAAGAAAAAAAAAAACATTAACATATAGGGAAATATTTGGTTGCGTAGAAAGGGGAAAGACAAGAAATAAGCCTCATCCATTTGCATTATTATTTTCTTCAATATTCTCAAGGGGCAAGCCACGATACGCCACCGGACTACCGGGCATGACTTGAGGCGGAACCCTCGTTGCCGCCGATCCCCTAGCCGTCTAGTGTAACCCTTCTGCTTCAGCCTCTTGCCTTTGCGCAAGCGGCACCACCATACCAAGGCGGAATCGGAAAATATGCAAATATAATTGGATGCTCTCTTAAGCATTGTTTCCAAAGCTTAATCCCTTCTAAGTGAAATTCGGTTTCTTTGATGGTTTTATACTTTTATGCAATCTACCTAGAATTTTGAACTATCTCTACTTTACAATTTAATTTTATTTTATAATATATATGTGAAAAAGTAATCTCTTGTTCTAAGTATTTACATGAATATGCATTAAAATATGTATATTTTAAATATACATATGATGGAGGCCACCATGACGATATCAATACAATAATGATACTCTTAGATAATTGAACTGTCAGATATTAATAAATTTTTAGTTACTTATTTATTTTTATAACTTTTTACACCTTTTTGAAGTGAGAGTAATGATTTCATGGAATGGGTTTTATTTAAATGTAAGCAATATTTGTCCTCCTCTTTTAAAAGTAATCCCACTTGCCAGCAAATTAAGTTCGATTCGAATAATGTTGGGTGGCGGCCGTGCAAAAAAGATTTAAAGAAATGTGTTGGAGCAAGTGGCTCGTTTCTGACCAATGGTGAGATGTTGGTAGTTGGTATTGTAAAGTTTTAAACATTTCTATATGTCTATGGTTGTATAAATAAAAACTATGTAACTTTGATTTATTTGATAAGACCGGAAAAATAAAATAATATTAAATAAATATTTAAAAATAAAAAATACGATAAAAAACTAATTTATAATCAAGGAAAACTTATAAAATATTTAATGGTAACTGTAAATATTACGCAGTGACACGAACAAGAAAACTACTGAAGTTGTGCTCCGCAATTTTTCATAGAATAGAATTCATAAATTATTGAATCAGTTTCAATCTTTGTAGTAAATTATCTTTAACGTAGACAATAATAGAATATGCCAATAACTCTGCTTCAATATTGTTCTGGAGAGTAGTTCTAAGAAGTTTCACAACTGAGAATGATCGTTCCGTTGTAGTAGAAACATGAAGCGTTATAACTAGACGAATATGTCTGTCAGTTAAATGATAATTAATGTTGTGCCTTTTAATACTCTACTAATCGTTGTTATAATTCAGAAATGGTAGAGATATTCTGAAATCCTTTCGTGATGAATTATATCGAATTTATAATGTTCCAACTGACTTCTCAAATAATGTAGTTCTTGTCCATTGAAATTACCTGGGATATAATTTCTATGCAAGATTGTAAATATAATCAGCATTAAACAACTTAAAGTTGTCACGAGATTCCAAAGCAGAGGTAAGTACAAGAAATTCTACAGCCCCATCATTGAATCTGTTATTGAGTTCTTCCACTTGAAAATCTATCGCAACATGAAATACATCAAAATCATGATAATGATGCTCAAATGTAATAGAATCTCTTTGGTGGCAAGAACATCATGTAGTATATATATAATAACAATTATTCATATCTGGTATCTCAATACAATTATTTTCACAAACTGATTGCACGATCATTAGAAAAATATGATAACCTTCTGCCCTCAAATTATGAAGTAAAGATTTTGTGGTTGAGACAATATCCATTACATTTAAAATGTCTAAAGACTTCTCTTGCGAAGCTCGACAAAGCATATAAGTTATCCCCATAATCTTGTGAATCAAATATAATATAAATATGAAATCAAATGATCTCAATGCAATCAAAGAACCTGTAACTTCCCCCTTATAGAATTCGAAGATGCTTCTTCCACCATGTACTCAAACACGATAATCACATCGTTGTAGTTATCAATCATACTTCAAATCTACTCAAAATGAGAACTCCAACGCGTCTGGACAGCTAGCTGCAAAGTACCAATCTGATTAAGACTAGTACCTGCCTCGCGAATACCAGTTACTATCATATTTGTAATTTCAATAGCTTGGGCAGATTGCAACTCAGTTTAACGATTCTTAGATGCCTTAATGAGATTATAAATAGAAGCTAATTTTTTTTTAAAAAAATAGTCAAATAGAACTTTCATTTTCAGCAACCTCTACCAACACCGATTGAAGTTTATGTATAAAACAATGTATATAATATGCTTGTGGAGAATCCTTCAGAAAAAGTGTCTGCAGTCCGTTCCATGAGCCACACATATTACTAGTCCATCGTATCCTTGTCCTCGAATATTGTTGATATGCAACTTCTGTCGACAAAGCACATTAAATATTTTTTTTTTTAGTTATTTGCTATTTGCTATTTGCTTGATATATCTTTAGTCTCATCAACCAATAGACAAAATTTTTCTCTCCCAACCTCCTCAATTATTTTCTTTCACACTATCTAAGCAAGATATGCAAAATATCTTTTTGAATGTCTAGTGACGTATACTTCGCATGTTTGGTATCTCAAAGCCATTATTTTTACAAACTTATTGCACGATCATTAGAAAAATATGACAATATTCTCCTCTTAAAGTATGAAGTAAAGATTTTGTGGTTGAGAGAATATCCATTATATTTATAATGTCTAAAGACTTCTCTTGCAAAGCTCGAAAAAGCATATAAGTTATCCCCATAATCTTGTGCATCAAATATAATATAAATATGAAATCAAATGATCTCAATGCAATCAAAGAACCTGTAACTTCCCCCTTATAGAACTCGAAGATGCTTCTTCCACCATGTACTCAAACACAATAATCACATAGTTGTACTTATCAATCATACTTCAAATTTACTCAAAATGAGAACTCCAACGTGTCTGGGCAGCTCATTGCAAAGTTCCAATCTGATCAAGACTAGTACCTGTCTCGCAAATACCGGTTACTATAATATTTATAATTTCAATAGCTTAGGCAGATTACAACTCAGTGTGACGATTCTTAGATGCCTTAATGAGATTATAAATAGAAGCTAATTTTTTTTTTAAAAAAATAGCTAAATAGAACTCTCATTTTCAGCAACATCTACCAATGCCGATTGAAGTTTATGTATAAAACAATGTATATAATATGCTTGTGGAGAATCCTTCAGAAAAAGTGTCTGCAGTCCGTTCCATGAGCCACACATATTACTATTCCATCGTATCCTTGTCCTCGAATATTGTTGATATGCAACTCATGTCGACGAAGCACATTAAATATTTCTTTTTTTAGAGTCGTCGAAGTGTTATCAACAACGTGAACAATATCAAAGAAACGTTCTATTAAGAAAACTTCATGATCAACATATCTCTACACAATAGTTATTTGCTATTTGCCTGATATGTCTTTAGTATCATCAACCAATACACAAAATTTTTCATTCCCAACCTCCTCAATTATTTTCTTTCTCACTATCTAAGCAAGATATGGAAAATATCTTTTTGAATGTCTAGTGATGTATACTTTGCATGTTTGGTGTTTTTTTTTAATTATAAACAACATTGTTTATGCTAACAATTGATTTTTCTCATAAGCTTTATCATCTCTATTAGACTAACTTGATTGTTTGAAGATGAAGATTCATCATGACCTCTCAATTATTATTTTTGCAAACAAAGCCAATAAATACTTCGAAACACCTGTAGATTTAATTGCATTGTTATGTGGTGAAGTGGGCCTCCCACATGCACCAATAAAGCACATTTCTTTCCGTCATTAATTTTTTCCAACTTCTAAAACCATTAATTGTAAATTCAGGATAACAAGTCTCTTTTTCTTGAAAAAAGAAACATGGGAAGCAAACGACCATATCTTTATTAATTAGGAGAGTACTCCAACCAAGGAAATTATTCAAACCAAAATTTTTGAAATTTTCGATATTGTTCTCTTAATTTGGCTCGTGGGTACTCCATAACAGGTTGATATGGCTCCCTTAAAATATAATTTTTTCTTATTACATCTCTTTCATTGACATGACAGTGCTATGTCGGAGTACGCATGACAGGATATATTTGAACATAACTACTAACATCACTTTCAGCCCTTTGATACTTAGCGACTTATTGGTCATCATGGTTTAAGATCTCAGTATTAGTTGGAAAATACACCTCACTAGTTGATATACTAGCTTTTGGTTTAAAAAATGAAAACATATTTTTCTTCTTGAGCTTCCGTCAGAGAAACTAACACATAACATACTTGTTATAAAATAAAAAATTAAACAATTCCAAAGACTTTAAATAATGGTACTCCACGATGCTATTAATAAATGATTATTAAAGTAAATGAGATTCTTTCTTCATCTTTGGTGAAAGTGAATCTTTTCAACCTTACAAAGATATTGAATATCATTAAAATAGTAAATATCAAATCTCAATAAATTGTTCCACCAAACCCAACACCAAGACCAATCTTTAACCAATGAATTGAAATGTTCTTGTGCTAAATAATTCTTGATATATCAATTCATTCATTTTGCCAAATGTAAATAAAGATAATTATTTTATGTGTGTTGCTGACGAAATGGCTACAACCCATAACATAGACACACAAGCCCAGTAAATACGAGACAATAAATTTCTAAAAAAATAATGGCTTTTAGCTTAACCACTGCCTATCATATTCTACTAAATACTTGCACTAACACACACACACAAACACAGGCTTGGAGTGGATCACGATTATACCTATACTGTACGTAAGATCAAACTCGACACTGCTCTAAAATTACCAATCAAGTACCAAATGAATTGGCTAGAATCAGCCCACTTTCTGGAAGAAACTTAGCTTTTGATTGAGCAATTCCTATGCGTATTAGTTTTTATGTGAAAATTGATATAATGTTTGTTTAATGAAATTTGGATCTTCAAAAAAAAAAAAAAAAAAAAAAAGAAGAAGGAAAGATCAAACACAAGATTGCTCAACGACTTTTTAAACCCACATTCATGAATATCAAGTTCTATACTTTTATAATGTCCGTTGTTTTTATTTTTAAATCAAATTTCCAATAATCAAGCTCTTTACTTATTACATAATAATAATAATAATTTATTTAAATAATAATCCTCCAACATTTCCTATAAAATCCAAAATGATGATTTCACATAACAAAATGAAGCAATAGTAGAGAAAAAGAGGGCAGAAAACTAATCAGAGGGTAGGAAACAGTCGACGATGTGAGAAGATTCGATGAGCAGTCCACGAGATAATTACTCCAAGTCGATTGATAACGAAGGAAACCGAATTGAGAAAGGAAACTATGTAGTGGGAGGAGCTTTTTCAACGTCTTGACAAAAAGGCGCTCTTCATTTTCTTTCTTTTTTTTTTTTTTAAATTTTTTTATTAAATATATATATATTTTAAAAAATATATAAATTTCAATTAATAAAAATTATATTTATTCTTTTTTTATTAAATTTTATTAATGAATTTTAAAAATACATCCATGATAAATTACGTATACATATATATATGAAATGTATAAATTGATGGTGTGAGTTAATGGTAGGTCTTATTAAATAATAGTTGAGATATTTGAATTGAGTGTGTGGTGGTCCATAAAAAAAATGTTTGGGTTTTTATTATAATGGAAATTTGAATGAGGTTTTTTGTTTTTGACTGTCTCATTAATGTGGCAGAGTGTAGATTACAGAAGAGTGGTGGTGTGGATTTGTTACGGTGTATGTACTAAACATTGAGTAGGTCTCTTGTAAGACGGTCTCACGAATCTTTATCTGTGAGACGAATCAACCCTACCAATATTCATAATAAAAAGTAATACTCTTAGCATAAAAAGTAATATTTTTTCATGGATGACCCAAATAAGAGATTTGTATTACAAAATATGAACACGCGAGACCGTCTCACATAAGTTTTTGTCTTTAAGTTTTTCGGGCTTAAGATGTCAAGAGGACACAAATTTAATGCAACATATGAGCATACCAATGTGTTCAATCATACCATCAACGATCTGAAGTGAGTTCATGTAAAAATTAACGAAGAAGACCGAGCGTTTATGTTGCTGAATTCTTTACCAGTAGTTGGGGTTTTCCCAGAGAACGGAACTAGAATGCAACGGAAGTTTTAAAAAAAATTGATTTCGAAGATCATTGATGTGATGTATATTCATACAAAATATTCACACATTAAATTTAATGCATGAGATAAATACACCTCACGACCCAAGTCATGGATGGTTCATAGGGCTTGTTCCAATCTGACCGAAACTGTAATAAAACATTCAAGTAATTTTATTCCTTTTTGTACTTGTATTTACTAGTGACTGGCTTTCCACAATATAGTAATAACTTGGTCTTAATCTTGATATGAGCGAGACGCGACCTATGTTTGATATTAGATTTTGATTTAATGAATTATTTATTTCTTGCATTTGATCATTGATTGATATTTGTTTATTATATCTTGTGAATAATCTGGCCAATTATATGCAATTTTGTTGTTTGATCTCTAATCGAAATGATATAAATTAAAGTTTTTAGCTTTACAATATCAATCAACACATGGTTAAACCGACTAGAAATAACATTCGATTTCGGCATGTTGTTTTATGTGTAAACATAGATTCCATAAATAGTAATATGTTTTTGTTTAATTAAATTCAAATAAAAATATTTTGATTGTTAAACAAAAATAAATTTATTAATTCTTGAGATAGATTAGTAAATAATTTAGAGAATTTCACCATAATTACGAAAGACTTTGAATATAAGATTGAATTAGAACATGTGTCACATAGTTTAGTATGGTAATGTTGAGTGCTTTGGATATTTTTCTCCATTTAATGTATATCTATACTATCTATACTATCTTATTAAGTTTGAGACACTTAGAGTAACTAAGTTTGGTGTCATGGTCTGTTTTATTAATTATATATATTAATAAAATGTTATAATTTTAATGCAAGTTATATATAGTTTAGTGGATAGAGTTATTGTCTATTAAGGTTTAAGTTATATGTTCAATTCTTATTGAGATCATTCTTTTTATTCTTTTATTTTTCAATTTATTTTTAATTTATATATCAAAATTACATTGTAGTCCCTTATTATTTTTTATAATTATATTTTGATCCTCATTTAAATAAAAATCAAATGAATTATAAAAAATATTATATAAGCACGCAACACGTGCGTCGGTGTACTAGTTCTTCCATTAATCTTTGCCGTCCAAGTTGATTTGTCAAATTTCGTTAGAATTATAATTCAATTAGAAGTTAGTTAATAAATCCACTCACCCACTTAATACAGGAAAACGATATACCAACGGATTTGATATTTTAAAGGACTTTTTTTTCCTATTTCTGCTCAATTTCCCACCATGGTTAACCCTCTCCCCAAGATTTCAGCATAAAAACTTAATTGCTCATCATTAAGCCCAGCCCTAGTTTACGTGTGTGCTAAATTTTAGTTTCCGCTGCAGTGTTGTGTGCTGGTGTTGAAAACACCGAGCAAAACACCAAATTCTGATATACTGGTTTACAATTATTTTCTGTACATTTATGAGCAACAACCCTTTCACACGCATTTAGATTCTTTATCTTCTGCCCAAAAAGAGTAAGTTTTATTGTGTTTTTTAATATCATGGTGATGATATTAACAAATGTGATGAAATATTTCTTATTATTATCGTTATTATTTTGTAATGCGATGCTTCTTTGGTGATTTTCTTCTGCTTTACTTGATCGTCAATGATTATGTCGCATGTTGAAAATGCTGATTCGGAAGCAACGCTTGAACATTGAACTGCTAGGAAATCTCTTGTAATTGCCTCTAAGACGGGATAAAATTGCGAACTTTCTATTCACCGTTCTAGAACATCAAAATTTTTTGGAGTCTGAAAATATTAGCTTAAATAGATCTATACCTCATTGGAATATATTGTTGTAATCTGTTGGGGATCGATGTAGAGTTTAGAGGGGGGGTGAATAAACTCTACTCCTTTCCTTCTAAATTTTTCACGTAAAGGAGATGCTAAAATCCTGCTAGAGATAATAGCTTATCTTGTTGTGTATACTTCCAGCAGATTACAATAATGAGTGCGGAAACAATCCGATGGAGTAAGTGAAAACAGTAATAACAGTAGGCAGTATACAATAGTTGTTTATGGAAGTTCGAAGATAAAATCTTCTACGTCTCCCCTTCTTCTGTTTTCAGAAGGTATCACTAAAAAACTTTGGATTTTACAGTACAACACTTGTACACACCCACTTCAGCAGGGCTTACCTTTTGCCTACTGAAACTCTTAGCTTCTCAACACAATTGAAATACAATACAGTAATGTTCTGAAAAACACTCTTTTTCATATTACAAACTCTTCTCAACAAGATATAAATATTTGAGTGATTTTAAAGAGTGTAAGAAACAATAGCACAAGATAATCTCAATCAGATCGGATATATGCTATGAAGCGTGTGCTGCTTTTCTAAAAGTTGAGCAAGAATATATTTAAAGATTCGCGATTTGCTCGAAAACGTTGGATAGATGGGATTGAAAATTATTCAGCTCTATTTCTTCTATATGGGTTTGTTCCATATATATAGGTAACTGAGTCCAACGTCTATAATAAAAGATTGTCTCCTGTCTTCTGATACAATCAGATTTATTACCGGAATAGGTTCCTGCAGAAAAGCTACAGAACAATCAGTCATGTTTTATACTAAAATCGGTAAAGCGTATTCAATGACTTCGTACAGTAATTAATGCTGCAATTAATATTGGTACTAGGTAAAGTAACGGTAACATTTAAGGCTGATTTCGTTAAGACGTTAAGTCTGCTTCTGATTCTATATCCATTCTGATAAACTTAGTACTCCTTCTGATTTTCTACTTTGTTAAAACTGAGTACTGCTTCTGGTTTATCAATACGCTAAATTCTGCTTTTCATTTGTCTGCTGTTTTTAACGAAAGATCTGCTGGTTTTGATTTTCATCGCCACAATTAATTTAGGTCTATCAATTTCCCCCTTTGTGGTGATGCCAAAACCTAGACATTATCAGAAAAGCAATATAAAGCAGATAACGATTAGATTAAGATAATTAAGGAGAACAAATTTAAAAGTAGCAGGAATTTTAATCATCAGTTCCAATCTCCCTGTATGTGATTTCTTCATTCTGGATATCCTGGTCTCCTCGTCTGGCTGATGATTCTGCGTTATCTCTGGTTCTCCTTTCTTCTTGTTCTCTTCCTTCTTGTTCTGCTTCCCCCTTTTGGCATCATTGGCAATGACCCGAGCAATTAAGTCATCAATGCGTCCAGACAAGTTTTGAATTCCATTCATCAACATTTCCAGATATGGAGCCTGAGTACGTCCAGACAAGTTTTGAATTCCATTCATCAACATTTCCAGATATGGATCCTGAGTAGAACCTCATTCATTAAGAGCAATGAGAGATTGAGATTGGGACTCAATCTTGGTATCCATAGATTCCATGGTGGTGGAGAATGAACGAATAAGTGCATCATGATCAGTGAGTCGTTGAAGAATATCAGTGTGACCGAGCACGATGGTACCGTAACCTTTAGAAATGGTTTGTCTGAAAACAATAGTCTCAGCATGCATCTTGCTCACAGATTCTGACGTGTTAAATATTTCCTTTGTTATACGTTCTCGAAAGAACTTAGAACCACTGACCTCTGCGGTATGTGTACGAGATAGTTCCCTGACTATATCAGAGAGATTGTTGAGATTCTTCTGTAGAATATTTATCTCATTTTCGATATTGAATGGTTCTAGTTCTTGTGACGGAGTCCTTTCATGCATACGGTGCCTTATCTCAGCAAGACGATCATCACGAGCAGTTTGTCCATGTGTAGATAATACCAATGCAGTAGAAGTTTGAACTGTGGGCTGAGCAGAAGAAGGGATAACATTTGTTGGATCAGCAGAGGGGCCAGGTTCAGCAATGCTTACTTCTGGAGCAGTAGGAATGTGTTGTTCTGCAGTAGTGTTCTCAGTAGCAGAAGGAACAATCTCTTCAGCAGCAGTAGGATCAGGGACTGTGTTACCTTAAGGTTGAATATCTTCAGAGGTTTCCAATGGTTGTTCTACAAAAACAGGTTCAGATTGCTGGTTCAAAAGAGCTTCCATTTCTGCTTGGTATTCAACAAAAAAGTTCTCCAGATTTGGCAATAATGGAGATGGAGCAGCATCTGATTCTGCCATTGTTTGATCTGCTGGAGGAGAAGGCGGCTGAATCAAATCAACATCTTGATCTGCTGCTGGTGCAGTAGAAGATGTAGGAACAATTGATTGAACGACTTCTTCCACTGAAGCCAGTTCATGAACCGATAGAAGAGATAAGGAAGGATTAGGCTGCTTCGTCGTTGCAGGAGTAATGGGAACTTGAGCTTCTGGTGAAGCTAGGGTCCGATCCTCAACTGTTTGATTCTGAGAAAAATCAGGAAAAAAGCCTACATGATATGGAGTTGGCTCTCCAAAAGCCTGTTCTTGAGCAAGAATTTGCTCACGCATCTGTCTCAATCTCGCAGTCAGAGTGTAGATAACATGTCTGTCTTGAGCAGCAGTGGGAATCATTGGATCAAAATTTGATTCGAGAATTTTCAAAACTAATTCCATCTTTTGACATTTCAGTTGTTCAAGGATGAAACTTCGTCGACGCATGGCGGCAATCACATTCTCTGTCTTTGCAAACTCAAACACTCTCTTCTCAGCTTTCATCATTTTTCCATAAGCACCTAACGTCTTGAAGTAGGAGAACAGATGAAAAAATCGAACTTTATGCCATTCATCAAAGATTTTACGGCTCTCCTAGCAGAATCTTTGATCTCTGTCATGTGAAGATCAATATCAGTCAAAACGGACGACTTGGCTCCATGAGATTTTGGTTCTTCAATCAGCTTCCCTTTGCCCTTATCAGAGGATGAAATAGGCAGTATCGGTCGGAAAGCAGAAGATCCTGAAGCAGATTCTCGAATAACAACCCCAGAAGTGGGTCTAAATGTTGGTGCAGTGATGGATGTTGTAGCGGTAGAAGTTGCTGCTGGTCGATTGAAAACTTCTGGTACAGATGAAATGGCTTCTGGAAACACTTGTCGCAATGGGACAATGTCCACGTTAGCAATATCAACTGTTCTTTTGATGCGGAGAACAGTGCGAGGCTTTTTCTTCTTGTCGGGAGTAGCAGATAGAGATTCTAAAACAGGAGCAGCAGACTCTTCAGAATCGGTTTTATCAGAATCGGTTATAATAACCACTCTCTTCCTCTTAAGCTTCGTAAGAGGTCCTTTAACCTCAGCATCCCCAATTTCGTTTTTCAATGCAACAAATTCAGCCACAGTTGGCTTTGGTCTTAACGCGAGTACATTGTCAGCATCAATCATTGTCACATAAACAGCATCATGTTCAGTTGTAAACGCAAAACCAGCATCTCTAAGCATTGTGCTGATCTGAACCGCAAATCCAGAACTCTTCCTTGTGATCATCTCCTTCATCATTCGAAACAGAAATCGACTCCAATCCATCTTAATTCCTGAAGTGATAGCAACCATCACTTGAACTTTCTTCTTTGTCAGCTTATCAAACGTACCGGCCTTGACCAACAGTGCCTTTGCGACAATATCAGCAAGCACTTGATATTCCATTTTCAGAAGTTTCTTGAAGCAAGATGGAGAAAGTTCCTCTCCGGAAGCTGAGAAAGTGCTGAGAGCAGTTGACATCTCCTGCTTAGAAACATCAGAAAGTTCAGAGATACCTGAGCATGGAAGGAAAAAGGTCGATCCCAATAGTGCGGCATCAATGGAGATAGATGCATCTCCCTGAGAATGAATGATTTTTCCTTCGTGAACAATTGCCTTGGCGTAGAAGAAGTCTAAAAGTGCAGTCTTGTAAATTACAGCAGGTGCTTCCAGAAATTTCCTGAGTCCGGAATTTTCAATGGTTTGAAACATTTTGACGAGATTCTCATCTTTGATTTTGAGAACTGAAGCAAAGTTAACTTGATAGGCGTTGAGGGTATATGCTCCGGCCATTTCTGTAAGTAGAGACGAATTAGGTAGATGCTGCAATAGAGAGAAATACGAGAGAAAGTAGTAGCGAGATTGCAAATAGTCTGAAATAGTAAAGTAAAGATAAAATAAGAAGCGGTAAGTTTTCAACAATGTACAGCCGGCAGTGTAAACACAAGGACACGTGTCAATATGTTTACGGTTGAGTATTTGAAAAGTTTTCGGAATGTGTCAGATTGACCAATTATTTTAAAAGTTTTGAAATTTAGTGAAAAGAGCGGGCTGTCCAAGCGGTTACTTAAAAAAATGAGGGTTTGTCGTCTTATTATAACTTCTACTGGAAGTTACAAAGTGCTGAAATAAATTCAGATCCTTGATAAAAACCAGTGGACACGTTGTTTTATCGAAAAGACAAACCACCTTCTGCTTTTGACACATAATCAGAAAATCATGCATAATCATAATAAAGTTCCCCCTAAATTAATGCAACTAATAAATGCGAGGATATGATATCTAATTGAAATGACAAGTGATTTTCGATATACGAGCTGAGATGAACAATCAGGGTTTTCCCATTTTTCTCAATAAAATTTTAGTACATGCAATACTGTCTTTTCTTCATACTTCTGCAAAAAAACCAATGTTAAATATCTGACAAATAAGGTGAAAACATCAGTAAAATCAAGTTAAATCAATTAAACCAAGTATATTTCGAAAATAAGATAACTTATTCTCAGGCAGAGGTTTCGTAAGAATATCTGCTGTTTGCTGATCAGTAGGAACATATTCCAGACGAATGTTCTTCTTCTGCACATGGTCTCTGATAAAATGATGTCTGATATCTATGTGCTTCGTTCTGAAATTGTGAAAGAGTGTCATACCATGCTCTAGGTGCCTGTTTCAAACCATATAGTGCTTTGTGTAATTTAAAAACATGGTGAGGTAAGAAGTGATCGACAAAACCTGGTGGTGGTTGTTCGACGTAAACCTCTTCTTAAAGTAGTTCGTTTAGAAACGCGCTCTTCACATCCATCTGATAGACTTTAAAATTTTTGAAGGCAGTAAAGGCTAAAAATATTCTGATTGCTTCAAGCCTTGCTACTGGTGCAAAGGTCTCATTATAATCTATTTCTTCTTCTTGTCTGAAACCTTGAGCCACCAATATTTCTTTATTTCTGACTACATTGCCTTCTTCATTTAGTTTGTTTCTGAATACCCACCGAGTACCAATGACTGCTTGATGAGTTGGACTAGGTACCAGAAACCATACTTCATTTCTTTTAAATTGATTTAGCTCTTCTTGCATTGCTTCAATCCAGCTGGGATCCAGAAGAGCTTCTTCAATTTTCTTTGGTTCATCATGAGAAACGAAAGCAGCATGCATATATTCATTAAGCAATTGTCTTCTTGTTCTCAATGGAGCTGCTGGATTTCCAATAACCAAGGATGGAGGGTGAGATTTTCTCCAAATAAAAGGGTTTAAAGAAATTTCTTCCTGATTTGAAGAGTTTGGATCACGTTCAGTCAAAGCAGTAGTAGGTTCTGAAATATCGAATACTGGTTCTGGCACATCCTGTGTCTGTTCTATTGGTTCCACCACAGGGATGTCTGGTTCTGGATTTTGAACATCCTTAACCCTTGGTTCTGTGTCATCTTCACTGTCCAATTCTAGATGAATCTTGTCTAACCTGTTGCTCAGATTTGATTTGTTAGAAATTTCAGGAGCACTATTATTTTCATCGAATATAACATGAATAGATTCTTCAACATTGAGAGTTCTGTTATTGAAAATCCTAAATGCTTTGCTTACTGCTGAATATCCAAGAAATAGTCCAGCATCTGATTTTGAATCAAATGCAGACAAGTAATTTTTACCATTATTGTGCACAAAGCATCTGCAACCAAATACATTAAAATAAGATACATCATGCTTACTCCATTTCCATATTTCATATGGAGTCTGATTATGTCTTTTGTTGATCATAGTCCTATTTTGAGTATAGCAAACTGTATTGATTGCTTCTGCCCAGAAGCGCTGAGAGATGTCTGCATCTGCTAGCATTGTTCTAGCAGCTTCTTTAAGAGTTCTGTTTCTCCTCTCAGCGACTCCATTTTGTTGAGG
This sequence comes from Primulina tabacum, assembly GCF_025594145.1. Lineage (NCBI taxonomy): Eukaryota > Viridiplantae > Streptophyta > Magnoliopsida > Lamiales > Gesneriaceae > Primulina > Primulina tabacum. The sequence goes on along the minus strand of NC_134552.1, from coordinate 50,749,382 downwards.
AATTCTGGCAGCTGAATATTCATGATGTATTTCCTGTTCATCCAAGTATGACTCAAGAACTTTGTTAGTAAACTCAGTACCCCGATCACTTCTGATTTTAATGACGGAAACTGATTTTTCATTTTGAATCTTTTTCAGAAGCTTGATCAGAAGGCTACTGGTTTGATCTTTTTCAGCAAGAAATATTACCCAAGAAAATCTAGAAAAGTCATCATCAACAACAAGAGTATACTTCATTCCTCCTAAGCTCATGATAGGAATTGGACCGAATAAATTCATATGCAATAATTCCAAACATCTTGAAGTTGATTTACAATCTTTATTCTTGAAGCTAGATCTCACTTGTTTACCAAGTTGACATGCAGTGCAAACATGATTCTTAACAAAGCTAATGTCAGGTAAACCATTAACTAAATTCTGTTTCTTAAGATTACTAATCGACTTGAAATTTAGATGATTTAATCTTTTGTGCCATAACCATTGTTTATCACTGAGAGATGCAACTAAACATGTGGGAACATTGACATGATTTATATTCCATGATACTCTGTAGGTGTTGCCTTCCCTCTTCTCAGTTAATACCATAGAGTCATTAGCATCTTTAACTGTGCAAGTGTGCTTCTGAAAAGCTACTAAATAACCATTGTCACACAGTTGACTGATACTGATCAGGTTATAACAAAGATTTTCAACTAAAAGCACATCATTTATGATAATGTTACCATGGATAATCTTACCCTTACCCACGATTTTACCTTTTGAGTTGTCCCCAAAGATTATTTTTGGTCCAGTACAACTCATTACTTCTGATATTAGACTCTTCTGTCCAGTCATATGTCTGGCACATCCACTGTCCAGATACCATATGGAGCTACTGATCTTGGTTTTCTTCTTATCTTCCTTCAAACACAAATTTTAGTAACTGGTACCCAGTCTATTTGGGTCCAAGACTTATCAGTCCCTTAGGAATCCACACTTGTACAATTCTTGGAGATTTTGTACTTCGAGTATCTATAGGGGTGTGTGCAATAGAAGGTGTGTTATTTCTAACAGTATGCATTTTAGAATGTTGTTCTTCCCTTCTGTTTTTGTTGTCTGGTCTGTATCTCTTCTGAACAGATCTACAATTATAGTACTGGTAGTTTCTAACCTTCATAGAGGGTTGTTCTCCTGAGTTGAATCCTCTACTGGATCCAGCACTCTGGTGAACTCTGCTCTTAGGTTCAACATAGCCCAGACCATAATGGTTCCTTCTGTTCGTCTGATTTACAGGCTTTTCAACTCTAACAGTTGGTACTTCTGGTTCATATACCACACTGGACTTAACAAAGTGAATTAATTTCCCTTTGCCTTTATCCAGTTTTGGATTAGTACTCATTTCAGAAGTGCATTCATTGTTACTGAAACCGAGACCACTCCTGTCTCCAGATAATCTTTGTAACTCATGCATCTTCTTCAAGGAAATAGAAGAATTGTTCCATGCTTTTACCAGTAGTGAAAGCTTTTGATTCTCGGATCTCATAGTCCGGTATTCTGCATTTACTCTTTCATTCTCGGTTTTCAACTTATTTATCTCAACTTTTAGATCATTACAGCTGTTTTCTTGCAAGCAAGTAAACTTATTGATCTGATCTTTTAAGTTTTGATTTTCAGTCTTAACTTCTTTGAATGATTGAGAAAGTCTCGAGTACTCTTCCACCATGTCATGCAGTGCATTAACCAAATCAGTTCGTGTGAATTCATTAGAGTCAAAGTCAATATACCTCTCCAGATGTCGAGGTTGATTCAGTATCTGCCATGAGACATTTAGTCTCTTCTGCATCGCTGTCACTGGATTGACTTTCTGATTCAGAAGATTCAGAGCTAGATTCCGCCCACTTGGACTTACTTTCCTCAACGACCATAGCTTTACGATCTCTTCTGGACTTCTTATCATTTCGCTTGTGATCCTTCTTCTTTTGATCATCTTTTTTGGGCTTCGGGCAATCAGCAACGAAGTGCCCAATCTTTCCGCAGTTAAAGCACGCCATATCACCAGATGGTGATTCCTTTCTAAAATTCCGATTAGGATTCTGGTAGGCTCTGTGATTCTTCTTCATGAATCTTGAGAATTTCTTCACAAATAAAGACATTGCATCGTTGCTAAGTTGTTCAGCAGTTCTGTCAGAGGTACTTTCAACAGCCATAGTAGGTGATGCACTTGGAATAACTGCAATAGGAGGAGCAGCAGTAACTGTAGCAGCAAGAGCCTTGATAGGTTGATTAAATGAGGACTCTTCTCCGCTTCTCACTTCTAGTTCAAACTCATAGGCCTTTAAATCAGCAAACAGGTCGTGTAACTCCAACTTGTTCAAGTCTTTAGAGACTCTCATGGCCATAGTCTTTACATCCCATTCTCTGGGTAAAGCTCTCATCACTTTGAGTGTTATTTCTCTGTTGCTATGCTCTTTACCTAGAGCCGCCAGCTCATTGACCAAGCTGCTGAAACGTTCATTAAACTCATTTAGAGTTTCACCAGCTTTCATTTTTAAATTCTCAAACTTCTGCATTCCTACAGACAATTTATTTTCTTTCGTCTGCTCATTTCCTTCACATATCTGAATGAGCTTCTCCCAGATTTCTTTTGCAGTAGAACACATCTTGATCTTGCTAAAGGTATTCTTATCAAGAGTTTTATACAGTATGTCCTTTGCAACATTATCAAGATTGGCCTTCTTCTTATCTTCGTTGTTCCATTCACTTCTTGGTTTTTCAACCATCTGTGGTGCACCGTCGGTAACAGCAAGAGCCGTGTTAGGCTTTAATATCTTCAATGGACCATCTGTGATGACATACCACATGTCATCATCCTGCGCTGCCAGGTGAGCTTGCATTCTAATCTTTCAGTCGTCAAAGTCTTCTTTAGAGAACATAGGGACCTTGCTGAAGTGTGCCATCTGTTGTAGATTTTCACGAACAAGACTATCCTGCTCTGATGCCAATTGTTGGGGATCGATGTAGAGTTTAGAGGGGGGTGAATAAACTCAACTCCTTTCCTTCTAACTTTTTCACGTAAAGGAGATGCTAAAATCCTGCTAGAGATAATAGCTTATCTTGTTGTGTATACTTCTAGCAGATTACAATAATGAGTGCGGAAACAATCCGATGGAGTAAGTGAAAACAGTAATAACAGTAGGCAGTATACAGTAGTTGTTTATGGAAGTTCGAAGATAAAATCTTCTACGTCTCCCCTTCTTCTGTTTCCAGAAGGTATCACTAAGAGCACCCACAATGGGGTGTTAAATGGGTGTTATAACACCCATTTAACACCCCCTCTATAACGCCCACTCACATGAGAGAGAGAGAGGGGCGTTCAGTTGCTTGAACGCCCCTCTGTCAGTTTATTTTTTAAAAAAAATTGGACAAGTTGCGACGGTTTTTCATTAGCGATGGATTTTCAACATTCATCGCTACTTTGCTGACACGCCGACCCCTCGTGTTTTGAATTATTTTAATTTTGTTTTTAAATTTTTAAATTTTGACTTTTTTTTCGATTTCAATTTCATATATTTTTGCTATTTCAATTTCATATATTTTTAAAAAAGTTAATATTATTTATTAAAATTAATAAATGTATTTTATTAAAAATTAAGATGCTCGTTAAAACTAGAATAATGATTTAAATAATGTAAAAATATATTTAAAACATATTTATGTAATGAGTGGACTGTGGGACCCATATATAATGAGTTTGAATGTTAAAAGGAATGTGAGTAAAATAGATATGTTGTTATAATGAGTATGTGGCAGTAGACCCCACGCTTTTTGATGAGTTGGTTGGTGTTATAACACCAACCCATTGTGGATGCCCTAAAAGACTTTGGATTTTATAGTACAACACTTGTACACACCCACTTCAGCAGGGCTTACCTTTTGCCTACTGAAACTCTTAGCTTCTCAACACAATTGAAATACAATACAGTAATGTTCTGGAAAAGACTCTTTTCCAGATTACAAACTCTTCTCAACAAGATATAAATATTTGAGTGATTTTAAAGAGTGTAAGAAACAGTAGCACAAGATAATCTCAATCAGATCGGATATATGCTATGAAGCGTGTGCTGTTTTTCTAAAAGTTGAGCTAGAAGATATTTAAAGATTCGCGATTTGCTCGAATACATTGGATAGATAGGATTGAAAATTATTCAGCTATATTTTTTTCTATATGGGTTTGTTCCATATATATAGGTAACTGAGTCCAACGTCTATAATCAGAGATTGTCTTCTGTCTTCTGATACAATCAGCTTTATTACCGTAATGGGTTCCTGCAGAAAAGCTACAGAACAATCAGTCCTATTTTATACTAAAATCGGTAAAGCGTATTCAATGACTTCGTACAGTAATTAATGCTGCAATTAATATTGGTACTAGGTAAAGTAACGGTAACATTTAAGGCTGATTTCGTTAAGACGTTAAGTCCCGTTAAGTCCTATCTTCTGCTTCTGATTCTATATCCGTTCTGATAAACTTAGTACTCCTTCTGATTTCCTACTTTGTTAAAACTGAGTACCGCTTCTGGTTTATCAATACGCTAAATTCTGATTTTCATTTGTCTGCTGTTTTTAACGAAAGATCTGCTGGTTTTGATTTTCATTGCCACAATTAATTTAGGTCTATCATAATCGATCTTTCAACTTTTGTCATTTCAAACTTTGAAAGAAATTGATTGCCTTCATTTTGCTTTTTCTTTCAGTTTTTCCACCGGTTCCGGCTAGTTACTCATTGCAGGCTGTTCGTTAGTGTACAAATCAAAAAATTCTTGAAGAGAATACATGATTGACTTCTTTTGATCGTCAACATTCTTCTTAAGAAAGTTATCATAATATCCAAAAATATTTATAAGACTCGTTGACTTTGACTAATGTCAAGTAATGTTGTTAAACCATAATTAGTTAGGATAATCTCTCAATTTTTTAAAATTTTATCTTTCATATTTTAAACAAAATCACTCATAAAATCAGTACTATTTTCAATAAATTTTAAAAACATATTGAAATGTAAATGTAGAAATATAATTGTAGTAGAGTAGTTAATACTTGAAAAGTTTTAAGCTACTAGAAAAATTTTAAGTTACCTCTTTAAAAATTTCCAATAAAGAAACACAGTTGCTCAAAATATCTCAATAAGAGTCGATCAATATTAAAGTTTATGCCACAACATTTTTTTGTAATATGATGTAAGTAATTCTTTAAAATATAACAAAATAATAAGCAAGTGATACAACGAATTTAATCGAGTATCAACAAGAAAAGAAAATTTATTATATCTAATTTCGTTAACAATGATTGATGCTTTCTAATCACGATCATATCTTATTTCACGTAATAATTTTCCACATGTTCAGAATTTTTCTATCGTAGAGTCATGTGTTCATCAAAGGCACATTTAACACATAAGTTGATAATATGACATGCACATCTAACATGAAGCAAATTACCTTCTAAAATTGTTATTAATAAATCTTTAAGATATTTAGTCGCAACATTATGGCACTCTCATTATTAAATGATCAACATTATTTTCCTTTATGTGCCATAAATCTTAGCAACATTTAAAACATATCTAGCTATAATATATCTGGAGTATGACAATTATAATTTATCTAAAAATAAAATTCCTATTTGCATAGTCTAAGTTTCATCAATCCAATAACATGTAAAAAAAAAAGATAAGATTCTAGTTTTATATTAGTCTAAATATCAGTTGTCAAACTACTCTACAATTAATACTTGAAAGATGCGAAATTAATGACTTTTGGTATTTCTTATACATATCAAAACAATATTTCTTAAGTGTGTGCTTAGAAATATTGTAAAAATCAGGTTGAATAGTACTAGCAAATTCAACAAAACCTTCTAGTTCAACTATTAAAAAATGTTGACAACATTTCGTAACATATTTAACAATGATTTTTGGATCAATTTCTTTTTTAATTGTAATATCTTTAGAAGTTAAAGAATTAATTTGTTGTTGGTTGGTTTTCTACCGATGGTGTAACGTCCGAAAAACCAACCTACATAAACCACATACATGCAAATTATTTTAATTTCTTAATTGTTCTATTTAATTGATTTTAAATATGCTTGCATGATATTTATTATATGATTAAAGGTATGATTGCATGATTAAATGATAATATGACATGATTAGATGAAATTTAAGGATTTTACCCAAATATTCGATAATAGACATGGAAAAAAGATACAAGGACGACCAAGACAAGAATATTTATTTTTCATTAAAAATTGACAAGGCTTCCTAATATGATTAAAAATGATTTAATTTTTCTAAAATATTAGAGTTCGAATTATTTTACGAGTCGAGCTCGATTTTTTCTGGGAAGCCGGTTTTGGGCAAACAAAAAATTTTAAAAGATCAAAAATATTATTTTTGGGAAACTAATTTCATAAATTTTTATATTTTAATTAAATAATGTTATTGGGCACAATTTAATTAATTTAAATAGGCCCAATTACCCTTAAGCTTGTAAGCCCAAAATCAAAGCCCATTAACATGTTAATTAATTTATAAATAAGTGACCTAGGCTTCCAAAATATCACAATTCACACCATCATCAGCCGAAATACACCCTCACAAACACCTACAATTTTTGAAAATTTGGGAGAAGAGAAAAGCTTGTGTTCTTCGTCGTCTGGTCGTCCAAACGTCGCACTCTCACCAACGATCGTATATTCGAGCGTTACAAACGCAAAGGTACGTTCCTAAACTCTTTTAAACATCATATGAATCATAATATGTGTGTTTTAATTGATTATGCATGAAAAATATTGGTTCGATTATTTTACGGTAGGATACGTATTTTTCAAAGTTTTAATGATTTTACGCTTGTTTTTAAAACGTTTTTGAATCCAACGAGTACGCTGCCAATACATGATAAAATATGAACAAGACATGATAAATTTAAAGGTAAAACAAAAGCTGGAACCATGGGAATTAACTTAGGAAAGAATCGAGGGTTTTGTTGTGGTTTGTAAGGGTCATGGGGTCGGCTACTATGCATGGGCCGTGGGGGGCTCGTCCAGGGCTGGTTCAGGGTCAGTGGTGGTCGTGGTATACGGCCAGAATGGGTCCTAGGGCAGCTAGGTGCATGGGAGTGGCTAGGGAAGAGTCCGAGTGAACTAGGACTCTCCCCCAAGCTAATCGCGGCTGCTGTGGTTCAGAAGAGATTGCAGCGCGGCTAGGGGCGAGTCAGTGTGAGGATCCGGACGCTAATTAAAGTTTTTAATCGTTCTTAGAATTAATCAATCAATTATAATAAACAGGGTCTAAATTTTTTTTTAAAAATCATAGCGAAAACGTTATGTAAATCAATCTGAATTACATATTAAATATAAACATACAAGTCCTGTATTGTCTACAATAATCCAACTAGGTTCAACTACATATCAGTGCTGACTCCCGATTTATTTCTGAGCCCGGATCTCCACGCTATCTAGTCCAACCTCGTTCTCTTCTTGACCCTGATCCTGTCCCACCTGTTGTCATGCACAAATACAAACAAGAAAACATCCGGATAACTCCGGTGAGAATTACATTCCCAGTATAAATCATGTATACATGCAATCATATAAACAATATAAAAGCATATAACAGATATTCATAACATGTATCAAAATCAGAACATGAATCAAATATTCGTAGCATGTATCATAATCCGAAACATGAATTAATATCAAAAATAACCCTTACTCTAAACATGTACCATAATCAGGAACATAAATCAACATCAATCAATGAATCAATATCCGTAACTCTTAAACTCAGACTAGACTCAATCCTAGTCTAGGGATCCCGATTTCCAGACGTTGGCATTCCATATCAATCACCAGTAATAGAAGAAACTCCAATTCTATCCACATTGATATGGTATCGATCACCAGTAATAGAAGAAACTCCAATTCTATCCACATCGATTGCCAATCGTCCAGTGACCTATACGTGATAGACATTGGCACTTTCGCCAATTTACTATCTTGTGACATCGTGCAATGTGTCCGTGGCGATCCCGCCACTATCAGGTACTTCTGTCACAAGATGACTTGACTAATACCTGCTTTCGATACATTCATAGAACAAGCATATCCAGTCAAATTAATGAACATAATAATAAGAAGTATGTGATTTAGGGAAACTCAAGTATATCATACTATACTCGAGTCGATCTCCCGGTATCACATTGACTTATACATTTCTCTTCTCGGTCTGACGAAGACGAAGTCTCAAACTCAACTCTGTCCATCTTCAGTCTGACTCTGTCGAAGCTTTGGACTCACTGTCTGTCGATATCAATCTGGTAATAACAATATCGAATATACTGTATCAATGTATAACTCAATTCAATACCTAATCTGATCGATATCACGACACCATAATAAAATCTCAATCAATACTGAATCTGATCAATATCAATTCACTGATGTTTCGACGGCATGATAATACAACCTCGATAACCCCGTCAATTTCAACATCACAGATATAATCATACGGCTCATAATCAATATCAGATAAAATCAGAACCTAATCGAATTCGGTTTCAACGGCATAACGGTACCATATAAATATACCACGCAATATAAATCAACAGATATCAATTCCTGTAACTCATACTTGATAATAAAACAAATCTGATATCAAATCTCAATCAAATCGACTCCGAAAATCATAACAAATACATACACAGTCTGTTCTTCGATCTGACTTCAAATATACGATGTCCACTGTATCAGAAACACCATATATGATTCCTATTCAATTATGACAATATCATAATTTCAAATCATATCTAAACGTAACAACACTTACGTCCAGTTGTAGTTGTCATCGCTAGGAACCCAGTACTCAAGTCGGATTCAAAATCTGACGGACGGATTTCTCGTAAATCTCAATTTCCCACGCCGAAGCAACTTGAAGCCTTTTTCCCCGTAAGCTCTCGGCTGCAGAATGAAGATTTGCATGTGTATATATATATATATATATATATATATATATATACATCTCGTGCATGTAAGGCAAGTGGCTAATCCTTCAACCTGCACGTCTCGCGCATATGCGCGACATCACTCGGCGCATATGCGCGAGACAATATGTCTCGGCGCGTTTGACTCACGGCAGCTCGCGCATATGCGCGCCCCATCGTCGCGCATATGCGCGAGACCTACTGTCTCGTGCAATGCAACTCGCGCATATGCGCGCCTCCATCCGGCGCATATGCGCCAACTTCTCTGGACATTTCGCGCATGTGCGCGGGTCACGTCGCGCATGTGCGCGCATTGTTCTGTTCCAGCCCCTTGGCTACTGGACACCTCGCGCATATGCGCGCCCTCACGCCGCGCATATGCGCGTGGTCTTCTGCCAAACCCGCGCATGTGTGCGCACCAGATCGCGCATGCGCACGGATGGCATCTCCCTCGCACATATTTCGCGTATTTTCTCGTCTTTCCCGGTCTGATTCATTCTGTCTATAATTACATCAATTAATTACTAAATCATTTCAGATTAACAGGATAAATTTCTCGGGCCTTACATTTCTCCCCCCCTAAGATTCGATTTCGTCCTTGAAATCATAGGTAATCAGATCATATCACGGATAATCATATCAACCCGGAAGAAATGTATACCGGAAGTTAATCAGAAAACTCACTTTAAGGAACTACTTCCAGAATCTTTATCTCATTTCAGATTCCATTCAGCAAATAGTTTCTTTATTACCCTACCCATTCCTTTGAACTTCCAACAACGGAATAGTTTTATCCTGAATCATCTTTCTTCTGCTGATTCTGATTTCCCTCTGGAATAATGCTTCAAGAAGTATAATCTCATAATACCACTCGAATAACTGATGATAGAATCAATCTTACAATACTGGCTATACAACATCCGTATATACCAATTAAAAACTTATAACAAATCAATACTATCATCTCCTATCAACTCTGATAATTCCAATAGAGGTTATATTCAATCTTCCAGCTTCAAATATCAACAGTCATCATCCGACGTTGATATATTCAATCTATTTATTCTGAGCTGTCTTTATTTTCTTCTAAATCAGTTTCAATTTCTTTTTCATATCTCTGATTCCATCCGATCCAATCTCAGGTATCTCGGAGATATAATTCTCATACGAATAAAATCTGCAGTTCTTACTGTACAATGCCTCGAATGATGCTATCTCCATACTCATTCGATAACTATCGTTATACAATAATTTACAAGTGACAATAAATCATGTCAACTAGTGCTAAAATCCAGCACTACAGTTCCTGGATATCCTCCAGTATCAGGATAGTTGCTCCAATTATCTGTCGATCTATAGAGGATAAGTGAAAGAGTTTATTGTATATTCTGCCAAAAGTACAAAATCAAACGAAAATCACATTCTGATATAATCAACTTTGGCATTCATTACCATCTGACTCCTTTTTCTGACATAAATCTCAGTCGTCTGGTCGTATCTGTACGTCATCCTGTACAACATCATATAAGAAGATTCAAGCCATCTGTCAATCATAATTACATCATAGCACAATCTTATCCAGATTTCAGTAGTGTCGTCACACAATCCATAGAAATGTACTCCCATTTCTATTCAAGAATCGATAATCTATATAACCAACCTCCGGGTTTCTATTTTTCTATCTTCATCTGTCGCCGATGCATACATTTCAGTACAAACTCTGCTATAACAGATCTTCTCTGTTTATGTCAAAGCTGTGTTTTTGAATAATCATACATTTTCTGTCACCAGAATAAATACTGAATCGACTACCGTGCGCCTCTGACTATATCTGTCATTTCAGATTCGAAATATTCGGCACAAACAAGTCGATTATTTACATATAATACAGTATTACCTACCTGATATTCTGGTTGACACCTTGTTCTGACTATCGAATCAAGTTCTGAATAGTCTGATCAAACTTCTAAACTGCTGTAATTTTCAAAATCAGCTCTGATTCGGCTTGAACTGTATATACTCTCAACGGTTCCCAATAATATGTATCCCATCTTCGACTTTATTTATATCAACTACTATATCATCCTTGGATGTAATGTCCCCCAACTAATATATTCTGTCTCTAATACTGTTTTAGAACAATAACAATTCGCAAGCAATTTCAAAACAACAGTCATATACAATAATCTGTTAAACTCAGGCAAGAAATAAAGAAGTTTCTGACATCGGTATCATTCTCAGTCACTGATCACTGCCTCAGCTGTGCTAATATCAATCGGTATACCATATTCGGATATCACATACTCGGAATACAATATGTTTTAATCAAGATTCATATCTGAACAATTTCTGTATACAACAATTTCAGTTCTCAGATCCTTCAATACAAGATATTCAATTCAGTCAGTCATATGCCACGAATATATCACAAAGTATCATAGATAAACGGCATAAAATCATCAGAATACCTCTGAATACCGGATTCATCAACCCATAATCAGAACTGAAGTACTTTACAGAGAAACACACAATCAGATGTAACTTTCGGTCAGTAAATCTTCTAACTGATATTTTAATTCTTTCAGATCAATCAGTATCATTCTGTACGGGCTTCTAAAATAAAACCAGTACCTGGTATCAAATCAAGGCGGAAATCACTCTCCCTGATATAAGGCAAATCCGGAATTTCATCTAGAAAGACTTTAGCATTTCTCCTGCTACTGACAAATCAGCTCATGGTATATTCATTTTCAGTAATCACCTGATTGTATAAGGAATTACTCCATTCCTTACGATAATCATCGAGTCATAAATAATACAGATATTAAAAGAATTTTTAATCGAAAATCATTACCGTACATCATTCATTCTTCGTCCATTTCAGGTATGAATCTTACCATCTCCTGGTAAGAATCTATAATAGTTCTGTACTTGTTCAATATATTCATATCAATAACGCAGTCAAACTCATACAACACAAGTACAACACAGTATAACTCAATCTCACTCTCACTTCACTGCAGTATACGATATTTACAGAATTCACTGGTATCAATCTTTCCCCCAAAAGATAAAGAAATCAATACTATAGTATATAAAGACCCAACAGAATAAAGCATATGTCAATGCAATTCATACAGAATCATGTATAAGATGTACAAGAATCTCCCCAATACATATGGAACAAAATCATAAAAGAACAGATACATGTCACTACATCATCAAGTGCATCCTGGATCTGTTCTTCGGTCACTACCACCAGATGTCTCTGCTCCCTGGAATCTTCGGGAACCTTTCTGTGGACAAACTCTAGCAAAATGTCCCTGCTGTTTACAGACATTGCTTCTACCAGTCACTCCCTGGCATTGCTCCGTGGGATGTCTTCCTCCACAAGCTATGCAATACACTCCGATATAACTTCGGGCTAGAACCACTGGAGCTAGATGAACCGCTCCCTAACTTTTTGAACTGCTTCTTTAGAGCTTTCAACTGTTCTTTATTTTCACTACTGCTGCTACCAATCTCGATTCTGGGAGGTAGTTGTCGTGGTCTCTGTGTTGAAAGAACATATGAAGCTTCCTTTTGTCTCATCAGAACTGTTTCTGCTCTTCTAGCTCTTTTCAGAGTATCAGCAAAGTTATTCGATTGTTTAACATTTACCAATGTACGTATCTCCGGATTCAATCCCTGGATGAACTGATCAAACACAGCTGCATCATTTCTAGCCATGTGAGGGGCAAAACGTAGCAAGGTGAAGAACTGGGCCAAATACTCATCAATATTCAACTGACCCTGTCTCAAATTTGCAAACTCTGCACTTTTATCTTGTCTATATGATACGGGGAAGAATCTTTGATAGAATTCAACTTTAAAAACTTTCCACGTAATCACTGGACCACGCTGTTCTAAAGTTTCTTTGGTTACCAGCCACCAACTCCTTGCGATTTCCCGTAACTGGTGCCCAATCAGTTTAACTCTACAATCATCTGTGAAACCCAGAAATTCAAATAGCATTTCTATATCCTCTAACCAATTCTCACAATCGACTGGTGTCTCAGTACCCTTCAGAATCGGCGGTTGAAACGACTGAAATCTCGTCATCATTGTTTCCATCGGAGTTTCTGACACATCCATCTGATTACTCGAAGTACTACCCAATTCTCGAATTCTTCTCGGAGGTATATCTGATAATCACAAGAGTTAGCAATCACAGGAGATAAATCCATCTCAGCCCCTTTCTGATCAGCTTACCTCTGATCAAGAATTGGTTCTGATCCATTTTCAAATCAGACATATTACCAAATCAACTCAGATATTCAGGTAACATGTATTTAAAAACAATAACACATAATATCATGCTAGCACACACAATGTAATTCAACATTATAATAAATCACATGCAAGGAAATAAAATTCATTCTACCCCGCTCACTAGCCTCTATCTTAGTCTAAGGTAACCTACAGTTCTGGAACCTACTGCTCTGATACCACCTGTTGTGAGGACCCGGATGCTAATTAAAGTTTTTAATCGTTCTTAGAATTAATCTATCAATTATAATAAACAGGATCTAATTTTTTTTAAAAAAATACAAAGCGGAAACGTTATGTAAATCAATCTGAATTACATATTAAATATAAACATACAAGTCCTGTATTGTCTACAATAATCCAACTAGGTTCAACTACATATCAGTGCTGACTCCCAATTTATTTCTGAGCCCGGATCTCCACGCTATCTAGTCCAGCCTCGTTCTCTTCTTGACCCTGATCCTGTCCCACCTGTTGTCATGCACACATACAAACAAGACAACAGCCGGATAAATCCGGTGAGAATTACATTCCCAGTATAAATCATGTATACATGCAATCATATAAACAATATAAAAGCATATAACAGATATTCATAACATGTATCAAAATCAGAACATGAATCAAATATTCGTAGCATGTATCATAATCCGAAACATGAATTAATATCAACAATAACCCTTACTCTAAACATGTACCATAATCAGGAACATAAATCAACATCAATCAATGAATCAATATCCGTAACTCTTAAACTCAGACTAGACTCAATCCTAGTCTAGGGATCCCGATTTCCAGACGTTGGCATTCCATATCAATCACCAATAATAGAAGAAACTCCAATTCTATCCACATTGATATGGTATCGATCACCAGTAATAGAAGAAACTCCAATTCTATCCACATCGATTGCCAATCGTCCAGTGACCTATACGTGATAGACATTGGCACTTTCGCCAATTTACTATCTTGTGACATCGTGCAATGTGCCCGTGGCGATCCCGCCACTATCAGGTACTTCTGTCACAAGATGACTTGACTAATACCTGCTTTCGATACATTCATAGAGCAAGCATATCCAGTCAAATTAATGAACATAATAATAAGAAGTATGTGATTTAGGGAAACTCAAGTATATCATACTATACTCGAATCGATCTCCCGGTACCACATTGACTTATACATTTCTCTTCTCGGTCTGACGAAGACGAAGTCTCAAACTCAACTCTGTCCATCTTCAGTCTGACTCTGTCGAAGCTTTGGACTCACTGTCTGTCGATATCAATCTGGTAATAACAATATCGAATATACTGTATCAATGTATAACTCAATTCAATACCTAATCTGATCGATATCACGACACCATAATAAAATCTCAATCAATACTGAATCTGATCAATATCAATTCACTGATGTTTCGACGGCATAATAATACAACCTCGATAACCCCGTCAATTTCCACATCACAGATATAATAATACGGCTCATAATCAATATCAGATAAAATCAGAACCTAATCGAATTCGGTTTCAACGGCATAACGGTACCATATAAATATACCACGCAATATAAATCAACAGATATCAATTCCTGTAACTCATACTTGATAATAAAACAAATCTGATATCAAATCTCAATCAAATCAACTCCGAAAATCATAACAAATACATACACAGTCTGTTCTTCGATCTGACTTCAAATATACGATGTCCACTGTTCAGAAACACCATATATGATTCCTATTCAATTATGACAATATCATAATTTCAAATCATATCTAAACGTAACAACACTTACGTCCAGTTGTAGCTGTCGTCGCTAGGAACCCAGTACTGAAGTCGGATTCAAAATCTGACGGACGGATTTCTCGTAAATCTCAATTTCCCACGCCGAAGCAACTTGAAGCCTTTTTCCCCGTAAGCTCTCGGCTGCTGAATGAAGATTTGCATGTATATATATATATATATATATATATATATATATATATACATCTCATGCATGTAAGGCAAGTGGCTAATCCTTCAACCTGCACGTCTCGCGCATATGCGCGACATCACTCGGCGCATATGCGCGAGACAATATGTCTCGCGCATTTGACTCACGGCAGCTCGCGCATATGCGCGCCCCATCGTCGCGCATATGCGCGAGACCTACTGTCTCGTGCATATGCGCGCCTCCATCCGGCGCATATGCGCCAACTTCTCTGGACATTTCGCGCATGTGCGCGGCTCACGTCGCGCATGTGCGCGCAACTCTCTGCCTACCTCGCGCATGTGCGCGGCTCACGTCGCGCATGTGCGTGCAATGTTCTGTTCCGGCCCCTTGGCTACTGGACACCTCGCGCATATGCGCGGGGTCTTCTGACAAACCCGCGCATGTGTGCGCACCAGATCGCGCATGTGCGCAGATGGCATCTCCCTCGCACATATTTCGCGTCTTTTCTCGTCTTTCCCGGTCTGATTCATTCTGTCTTTAATCACATCAATTAATTACTAAGTCATTTCAGATTAATAGGATAAATTTCTCGGGCCTTACAGTCAGGCTGGTCCATCAGGGTCCAAGGGAGATGTGCAGGGGTCGGGCTAGGGGTTGGTGTGGCTGGGATCGCTGCTGGCTCGGCTGGAACGTGGGCAACACCTTCAAGGGGCATGCAACCTTGCATCCTCGGGCAGCAGACTTGCAGCGCCTCATGCTTGGGTTCAAGGGCCTGGGCTGAATTTGGTTGGGTCTGGGCATGGACCAAGGTCGGTTAGGGTCAGGTTGGCTCGGTGGTGGCTTGCCTGGAAGAGTCCTAGTGGGCTAGGAGTCTATAGGCATAAGTTTCAAGCCATGCGAAGGTTTAGGTCCGGTTCCAGAAGAGTTTGAGCAAGCTAGGGCTAGGTTCTATGGGTTGGGCTTGGTCCATAGGGTTCTTAGATGGGTTGGCTCGGGTTTGGCTTGAGGTTGCTGGGGCATGGCTCGAGTAATCGTGAGATGGCTCGGTGTTGTCATGTAAGGGTCAAAAACAAGATTTAAAAGAATAAAATTTGAACCATGGGTCCACGGAGGTGGTTCATGGCTTACAAGGGTAGACTAGATATTAAAAATATTATGTTTAAAATTTGAGAATAAAATAATGAGTTTTGAAATTATCCGGGATTTAATTGTCTCTCGAATAATTAATTATAGAATTAATTTAAACACCTAGATTTAAGCGGAATAAAATTATGAAAAATTAGATTTAAGCTTAAATAATTATTTGAGATAAGTCCATATCATTAAAAGTGAGAAAAGGATAAAATCAAGAATTTTTACGTAATGGTAAAACGATCATTTTGCACTTGTAAAAATATGTATAAGCTTGGCAGCGTCCCAAAGGATCATAATGCATGTTAAATGATATTTTATGATTTAAAATTTTGATTTTGATGAAAATATGATATTTTATGATTTATGGTAAAGATGTGCAAATTGTACTATTTAAAATGCTATTTTAGAAATCTATGATATTTTATGATTTTAAAAGAAAAAGAAAATATTTTGAGGGATGTGAATTGACTGTGACAAATTATATATGATATGTGGGGATTTGTTTTTTTGACGGAACGGTGAACTTACATTTTTGTGGAGATGTCATGAGGGCCAAGGCCCTAGAGGGAGCTCATATACGGGCCAAGGCCCCAGAGTGACCCCGTGTAGGGGAAACGGCCCCAAAGGGACCCCGACAATCGTATTTCCATGGTGAAGCCTAGTGCCCACCCCATGGACCACGTGGAGCTGAAGACTGATCAGTCGACCAGAGGATATAAGCTAGTCAGTTTCAAGGATCAAACTTCACCCAAAATGATATATGATTGAAAGCTTTACGATTAAAATGATTTTATGATATATGATTTAATTATGCTCTAAAGCTATTTTTTAAAATGATTTATTTATACTCAAAAATTATTTTAAATTATTTTACGCTTTATGTTTTAATTATGCTTAAATGATTTTAAATAGTTTATTTATGATCAAAAGATTATTTTAAGTAAAAGTATGATTTTTAAATGCATGTGAATGTATATGTATTATTTGTTATTCATGTTTAGAACATAATGAGTCATTAGACTCACTAGATTTGTATGATATAAGATTTGATGATATATGGGTGGCGATGATGATTGAGTGGATCGAGTGCAGCAGTACACTCCCGAGGGACTTTTATGTTTCTGCACTAGCTTGTTAGATATAAGATTTAAAGATTTATGCTAATGATCTTATTATAGATTTATTTTATGCAATTGAGATTTTAAATGTTAATTTTTTATGGTTATGAAAATGTTAAGTATTTTAAATTAGTATTTTCGAGTTATGTTTAAAAAAAATCGAGGTCGTTTCAATTAGTATCAGAGATGAGTTTTTCCCCAAAGGATTGTGTACTGTCAATTCGAGAAGCTCAAAAAGTCACGCCTCAAATATGTGAGTTTTACTGCTTTAGATTTTATATGCTAAAATTCTTTTAAATGCTTATATGATACATGATATAGAGGTTAGCTGCATGCTCCATTTAAAAAATGTTAAATGCATGTTGGTTAGTAGAATTGATTGGGATAATGAAGAACTTAGAGAAGAATAGGGTGCATGCACTACTTGAACTGAATTTAGGACAAGGCATTGGGAACTTTTGGGATAAAAATACAATTTTTAAGATTGTGAGGCCTAAATGAGAGTATGAATTAAGCTAAGAGGGTTAAGAGGGAAATGCTTATGGGAGACAAGCTTTTAAATTTTCTAGACAAGGCAAATTTCGAGGACAGAATTCTAATTAAGGGGGAGGAGATTTGTAACGTTCCGAAAAACCAACATACGTAAACCACATGCATGCAAATTATTTTAATTGCTTAATTGTTCTATTTAATTGGTTTTAAATACTTGCATGATATTTATTATATGATTAAAGGTATGGTTGCATGATTAAATGATAATATGACATGAATACATGAAATTTAAGGATTTTACCCGAATATTCGCTAATAGGCAGGGGAAAGGATACCGAGGACGACCAAGACAAGAATATTTATTTTTCATTAAATATTGGCAAGGCTTCCTAATATAATTAAAATGATTTAATTTTTCTAAAAATGTTAGAGTTCGAATTATTTTACGAGTTGAACTCGATTTTTCCCGAGAAACCGGTTTTGGGCAAACAAATAATTTTAAAAGATCAAAATATTATTTTTGAGAAACTAATTTTATAAACTTTTATGTTTTAATTAAATAATTGTTATTGGGCCCAAATTAATTAATTTAAGTAGGTCCAATTATCCTTAAGCTTGCAAGCCCAAAAACCAAAGCACATTAACATGTTAATTAATTTATAAATAAGTGACCTAGGCTTTCAAAACACCACAATTCACACTATCATTAGCCGAAATACACTCTCACACACACCTACAATTTTCGAGAATTTGAGAGAAGAGAAAAGCTTGTGTTCTTCGTCGTCTAGTCGTGCAAACGTCGCACCCTCGCCAACGATCGTATATTCGAGCATTATAAATTCAAGGCAAGTTCCTAATCTCTTTTAAACATCATACGAATCATAATACGTATGTTTTAATTGATTATGCATGAAAAATATTGGTGTTCGATTATTTTACGGTAGGATACGTATTTTTCAAAGTTTTAATGATTTTACGCTTGTTTTGAAAACGTTTTTGAATCCAACGAGTATGCTGCCAATACATGATGAAATATGAACAAGACATGATAAATTTAAAGGTAAAACAAAAGCTGGAACCGTGGGAATTAACCTAGGAAATAACCGAGGGTTTTGTTGTGGTTTGCAAGGGTCATGTGGCCGGCTACTGTGCATGGGCCGTGGGGGGCTAGTCCAGGGATGGTTCAGGGTCACTGGTGTTCTTGGTCTACGGCCACGATGGGTCCTATGGTGGCTAGGTGCATGGGAGTGGCTAGGGAAGAGTCCTAGTGAACTAGGACTCTCCCCCAAGCATGATCGCGGCTGATGTGGTTTGGGAGAGAGTGCAACGCGGCTAGGGGCGAGTCAGTCTGGTCCATCAGGGTCCAAGGGATAAGGGCAGGGTTCGGGACAGGGGTTGGTGCTGTTGGGTTCGCTGCTGGATCGGCAGGAACGTGGGGAACACCTTCAAGGGGCACGCAGCCTTGCATCCTCGAGCAGCATGCTTGCAATGCTTCGTGCTTGGGTCAAGGGCCTGGGCTGGGTTTGGTTGGGTCTAGGCACAATCCAAGGTCGGTTATGGTCAGGTTGGCTCGGTGGTGGCTTGCGCAGAAGAGTCCTAGTGGGCTAGGAGTCTATAAGCGTAAGTTTCAAGCCATGCGCAGGTTTAGGCCCGGTTCCAAGAGAGTTTGACCGAGCTGGGGCTAGGTTCTATGGGCTGGGCTTTGTCAGTAGGGTTCCTAGATGGGTTGGCTCGGGTTTGGCTTGAGGTGGCTTGGGCGTGGCTCGAGTAAATCGTGAGATGGCTTGGTGTTGTCATGTAAGGGTCAAAAATGAGATTTAAAAGAATAAAATTGGAACCATGGGTCCACGTGGGTGGTTCATGGCTCACAAGGGTATATTAGGTATTAAAAATGTTATGTTTAAAATTTGGGAATAAAATAATGAGTTTTGAAATTATCCGGGATTTAATCGCATATCGAATAATTAATTATAGAAATAATTGAAACGCCTAGATTTAAGCGGCATAAAATTATGAAAAATTAGATTTAAGCTTAAATAATTATTTCGGATAAGCCCATGTCATTAAAAGTGATAAAAAATAAAATCGAGAATTTTTACGTCTTGGGGCAAAACAGTCATTTTGTACTTGGAAAAATACGTATAAGCTTGGCAGCATCCCAAAGGATCATAATGCATGTTAAATGATATTTTATGATTTAAAAGTTTGATTTTGATGAAAATATGATATTTTATGATTTATGGTAAAACTGTGCAAATTGTATTGTTTAAAATGCTATTTTTGAAAGCTATGATATTTTATGATTTTAAAAGAAAAAAAAAATATTTTGAGGGATATGAGTTGACTGTGAAAAATTATATATGATATGTGGATGATCCCTTTTTTTGAGGGAACGGTGAACTTACAATTTTGTAGGAGATGTCGTGAGGGCCAAGGCCCCAGAGGGAGCCCATATATGGGCCAAGGCTCCAGAGGGACCCCGTGTCTGGGAAAAGACCCCAGAGGATCTCGACGATCGTATTTCCTTGGTGGAGCCTAGTGCCCAACCCCATGGACCATGTGGAGTTGAAGACTTATCAGTCGACCGGAAGATAAAAGCTAGTCATTTTCAAGTATCAAACTTCACTTAAAATGATATATGATTGAAAACATTACGATTAAAATGATTTTATGATATATGATTTAATTATGCTTAAAAGCTATTTTTAAAATTATTTATTTATGCTCAAAAGTTATTTTAAATGATTTTAAGATTTATGTTTTAATTGTGTTTAAATGATTTTAAATGGTTTATTTATGTTTATAAAATTATTTTAAGTAAAAGTATGATTTTTAAATGTATGTAAATGTATATGTATTATTTGTTATAAATGTTTAGAACGTGCTGAATCATTAAACTGACTAGATTTGTATGATGTAGGATTTGATGATATATGAGAGGCGCCGACGATTGAGTGGATCGAGTGCAGCAGTACACTCCCGAGGGACCTTTATGTTTCCGCACTAGCTTGTTTAATATACGATTAAAAGATTTATGTTAATGATCTTATTAGAGATTTATTTTATGCACTTGATATTTTAAATGTTAATTTATTATGGTTATGAAAATGTTAAGTATTTTAAATTAGTATTTTGGAGTTATGTTTTTTTTATAAAAAAAAATTCGAGGTCGTTTCAGAGTTGCCGTGAACTATCGAGGTCAAATTTATGTACTTTGACTAAATGTTTTTTCAAAATTCTGGCACCACCTGAATCACCACATGTTTTATAAGAATATTTATTTTTACAAATTCTATACACAACAAAATAGTCATTCGCACGTTGTTTTTTCAATGTCGAAGTGGTCCTAAACTTTATTTCGCGTTTCTCGGCCCGTCATTGTGTCGTCATTGTATTGCTTCCTCCGACAAACGAAGATGTCCGAAGATTCCCACCATCTTCATTGGAAAGTTTCATAGCCTCTTCCTCCTTGTGGCTGGGTTTGACGTTGTTAAAATTGAGAATGTAGGAAAAATCTTCAACAAAATCAAAATTATGCGTTGAAAATAATAGCAAATTGGGGATTGAGTGCAGAAAAATCTCGAATTAGAAAAATGATATTATTGTGTGAAAATGTTAAAAATAATCACATATTTATATGGATGGGGAAAAATAATCTGCAATTGGCCTCAAATTGGGGGCCAAATTGCAAAAAAAAAAAAAAAAAAAAAATTGACCATAGCCTTCGGTCCAACGACTACTTTTTCTAAATTTTAAAATCCAAACCGATTTCAGATCCGGTAGTTCGACTCCAACCCAGAACCAAACCTATTTCAATTATTATAAAAAACGTTTATCCCCATTTAAAAAATGGTTTGTGGCGGTTCCAGAATAAAGACGTGTGAAACAGTTCTAGTTCGGGACTTAACAACATCTGGTTATGGGTTGAACCGACTCTTTAAGTATGACTAGCCTTCAAAGGGTATTTTTTAAAATAATATAAATTAAAAAATTATTTATTAAAATATTGCAAATTTGAGAGTCTTAGAAAAGTAGTACAATTTGGAGAAAAATCATCCGGATTAATTTTTTTAAAAATAAAAAATAAAAAATATTCACAGATTTAAATGAATTCGTGACAAACTGTCACGGATTCAGAATATGTGACAGTCTATCACAGATTCTGAATTCGTTTTAGTCTATTACGGATTTAAATGAATCCGAGAGTTATTTTTTCGCTATAAATATGTCCGAGTCTAGCACTATGAATTTGGGAGTATAGCGTTATGAATGTTCGAACATAAAATTCTCCATTTTTGTTTTTCCGACGCTGCGTGTTATAAATTTTGTTATCAACTAGGATTGCGTTTTTTAGATATTTCACAGGTAATTATTATATTTATATTATTGCTGAAATAATTTTTTTGGTAATGTTATTTTATGATCATAATTTTTAATATTGTTAGGTATTAATATTATTCGTTTATTTTGTCATCCATTTCATTCAAGCGGGTCTTAAAAGGTAAATTTTTTTATTTTGTTGGTAATATTATACTTATATATTTCGCTTAGTATTGAAATAATTTTTTTGAATTATTTTTTTAAGTATTGTGGTATATAATTTAGAGTTGTAGGGAAAGTGTATTTATTAATTTTACAAGCAACAAGCAACTTCTAAATTGTCAATGTATCAACAATTCTTTTGCTTTTTTTTTTTTTTCCCTATTTTACGTGTAAGGTACCTTTGTTTTGTCTTTTAATGTTAAAAATATTTTGTTTTGCGTAACATTTCTCATAATGTTTGTCATTTATTTCAGGTATTAAAATTATTTGTTGATTTTATTACAAATTTCGTACAATCACATTTGAAAAGATAATTTAAGTAATTTTTTATTTTTAAATTGTATTATTTATATTATAATAATATAATTAGAATTTTTTTGACTTACATTATACGAATAAGTATAATTTTGTTAAATATTATATTTTAATATTAATCACGATATAAAAATAATAATAAATATAAATTTGTGCTTTTTGAAAATATTTTTGTTAGGATTGAGAAAGAGTTTAGAAGGGATGAATAAACTCTTTAAAAATATTTGCTTTTAAAATTTGTTTTCAATCGTTTTTAGACGATTAAATTTTTTTTAAAACGATTAGAAATATGAACCGCTTGAAAAGTGCGGAAAACGGTTCAAAATTTCTAATGATAGCTTCAACTGGTTGGCTGGCTTGTTAACAAGAAACAGTTTGAAATGTAAGTGCTTGCGGAAAGTAAATACACATGATTTTTATGGATGTTCGTAGATAAAACTCCTACGTCACCCCTTCTCCTCGGTTTTTTCCACAAATTATTCTTCTTCGAGTTCAAATAGATCGGATGAAGAGAGTATTCTAGCTTTGAAGGATGCAGTTGAGAAGAAGATGCTTTTCCGGTTGACTTGGAAAGCTGAGGTTCATTGATTTCGTAAACCAAAACATTAACCGTGGTGTCGAATGCTACAAAAGAAACAAGGATTGCTTCGTAGGGGATTTCTTATGCTACCAGACCGGTTGATGGAGCCTCAAAAACAAAAGAGACTAGAGGCAGAGAAGCAACAATTACATTGTCATCCTTGGGTTCAGTAGGTAAAGGTACTAACGGTGCTGGGAGAATGTCTTGAGCAGTATCAATAACAGATTCAGAGTTTGAAAGAGAAGAGATCTCCATGTGAGTTGTGCCCTGATCAAAGTCAGAAAGAGATTGCACAACTTTTCGGCAGAGATAAGATGAACTTCTGAAAGACTGATATGCGCCGAGAGAGGAGGCACAAATGAGTCAGACTCTTGAACAGATGTATCTTCCTCATGGATCTCTTGAGGAGCTGTCGAAGAGCCCGGTTCATCTTGTTGACAGATTGCCTCAGTAATGAGAACATCCTTTGTCATAATGATCTCAACAGTTGGGAGAATGGATGTCACATCACTGGTCATAGCGGTTTCAACCGGTATCTTAGAAACAAGTGAAGCGGTAACAGATGAAGATGGCGGTACCTGAGTAGTAGATAAGTCTTTGATGGTCTCAGAAGCCATCACTTCATCAAGATTCAGGTCTGAGTCAAACTTGGCCTTTTCTCCAACCGCAGGCAGTTGAAGTTCCCGCGCTTAAGAGCAACAACCATTGAGAGTGAGAGAGCATACATCTCAAGTTGAGAGATGACAGATGAGTCATCTTTGCGGTTGGGAAAGTAGGAACAAAATTGTTTCTCTTCAGTTGAATCAGTGCTCGAAGAACACTTTCCTTCATCTGTAATTCCAGAAGTCTCTACGAAGCAGAGCGGTTGAAATTTTGGGGGCTTTTGTCCATTCCAATATGGAAAGTTCAAGTTTGACAGCTGCTTTGATCTTGCCAGTTTGAATAAGTGAGTCAAAGGTTGTTACCATTCGAAATTCAACCCACTTATCAAACATTTCCATTTTCTGGCGAACAATCTCATTGACTCGTTCGCTTGTCAGCACAATGGCAGTGTGAACATTGTTGTTTTTAGGTGGGTCCTCGAGCAAATTTTTCTTCCCCTTCTGTAGGATGGATGAGAGAAATACTGGAGAAGGAGGATGTGATCTCAGAATCAGCGATCTCAATCCCTTTAGGTTTTGTTGCTTTAAATACGGAGATTGGAAGAGGAACGAACAGTGCAGAAATATGTTTGATCATCTTCATTTTTGTAGCTTTGGGCTTTTCTGACCGTTTCTTCTTAAAGACTTGTTGTACCGGTACATCATCCTTCGATTTTTCATCGGAGCTGGATTTCAGAACCAGCTTTCTCTTAGTGCCCTTGGGAAGCACATGCGTCTTCTTTTGCTTAACAAATTCAATCCAATGTCTCAGTCTTGATAGAGACAATATCCTCATCAGTTGGAAGATTTTTCTTTATAAAATTTTCAACCGTTGTCCAGTTGAATAACTTGGTCTTTCCAACTTCAACCATGTCCACTAGTTGGATTCCTTCTTGAATCAGTAAATGGCAAATTTGAACTGCAAATCCTTGAGACTGATTTTCTTTCTTTATCATGGCAACCAGTGTCTTGAACAAGACATCAAACCAGTTGATTTTAAGATTTGATGCAATAGTGTCCATGACAAGGAATTTTTCTAGGGTGATTTTGTCATATGCACCGGCCTTGGCGAGAATCCCCTTCGCCACTATATCAGCCAACAGTCTGAATTCAATCTTCAGATCTCGTTTCTGGCAAGTTTGAGAAGAGATCGGAGAGTTAGAGAGAGAGAGAAGTTACTTCTCCAAAGCTTAGTTTTGCCCTCTATAGGAATAGTAAAGTCGGTGATTCCAGCAACTGATAACTTAAACAAATCAGCGAACATCTTCTGGGTGATGCGAAGGTTCTTTCCTTGAACAGAGCATAAGATTTCCCCGTTTTCCATGTATGATGTGTCAAATAATTCCTTCAAAATTATCTCGAAGTATTGCTCGCTGCAACCCAAAAATTATCGAAGGCCAGAGGTGACGAGTATTCGGAACATAGCTTGCATCGGCTTATTGGTCATGGCGAAGTACACATGCAAAGTTGAAGTAATGGTGTTGTGAACAATAGATGCAGCCATTTGCAATGTGAATAAAGGAGGTTTGAATGATGAAATCTGCAAGACAATCTTGACAAGCAAAGATCTTAGAATAATCAAGTGCTAAGATGGTAAATGCTTGTCATGGCCTTAAAAATGATAATGAAAATTTCATGTGAGTATATCCGGTATCGGTATATACCGTTTTATACAAAAAAAACATTACATTTTAAAATTTTTATGAATTTTTTGTTTTAAAATATTATATATTTTAAAAATTATAATATTTTTTCGGATATTTCGGTATTCCGGTATATAACGAAATTTTCAAATTGCATACTGTTACCGTACCGAGAAATTCGGTATTCTTACCGTACCGTACCGAAATCTTCGGTATACCGAAAATTCAATAAATTCGAAATTTTTTTTGTACGATAATCTCGATATACTGAAAATTCGGTATTTTTTCTCACCCCTAGTTGTTGTATATCATACTATATCATACTAAAATTAACTAAAGAATAATAAAAAGAATATTAAAAGAAATTTAATATTGTTATTATAATTATCTTGCACAAAATTTAATTCTGTAAATCAAAATTTTAAAATTATTTATTAAATAATAATATATTCAAAAATATTATAGATATTAAAATTAATCTTCTTTATAGGAAAATATATATATTTACGTTTATTCCTAATTATGATTAACAAATATAGCAAACGTCATTTTTAAAAAAATGATTATTATATCTTATCTAAATATGTTATTTTAAAATTAGTATAATTTGCTAAATATTTTACAATACAACTTTCTATAAATAAAATAATGTATCTCTTCGATTTGTAGGATTTTTTTAAATATAAAAAATATATATCAGTTGTTTTAAACCCAACAAAAAGAGACTTCACAAAAAAAGTAAGAAAATTAGGATATATTTAAAAATATAAAAATTAATCATTTGAATAAAAATATTATAATGAAAATTTAAACAAGTTGTAAGGACCGTGTATCATATTACCGTAAATCCTATATGATTATCGATAATTCATGAATTTGATATGTGATTATGCAATTGATGTATATTATGAAAATGAAATTGAGAAAATGAATATTGAATATGAGTTGACGTTGTAAGAGCTCGAGTGGAGAAGCCAGACGCCAATATAGTACAAGAGTCAATATTTGTACAGAAGATGTGGCGCCCGGGCAGTAGATAGTGACCGCCCGAGCGCCAGGGTATATGAAATTGTTCTCGGAGAGAACATGCTGCGCCCGAGCGGTAGTTTGTGATCGCCCGAGCGCGATGCAAGTGTTAGGCGGACAGAACCCTCCGGGCCCGAGCGGTAATATTTGACCGCCCGAGCGCGGTGCAATTTTTAGGCGCGAGAATTCTACCGCCCGAGCGCGATAGAGATGAGGATAAGAGTAACTTTTTCCTTCTTTCTTTCTTCATTTCATTTACCGAAAGTTCGAGAGAAAAGAAAGAAACTCGATTTTCTTCCGTCCAAATCGACTTCAAAACGCGAAACAAATTATATATTTGTGATCTTCGCGTCGAGGGCTTCTGACTGAGGTAATTTTCTTCTGGTTCCAGCAGCTTGAAATATCAAAGTGCTGGAATAGCATGTATTTGAAGTTGAATTTCCTGTATGTAGTAGAATAACCGACAATAAACTCATATTTGAAGTCGGAATTTAATTATGATATGATTATGATTTGATATGAATTTTTGAAGTTTCAAAAGATATTTGAAACTCGTATTAATGATTTGGAGTATGTTATTGATGTAGATAAAGTGTAATATCAATATCTTCAGGCTACATCAACTGGAAACTAAGAATTGAGGTATGTTGCGACCGGGTAACATACGACATGTATCTTTATTATATGATATATCTTGGATTGGTTTGATTGATTGGAATGAGAATACATGTCTATATGCCTTAATTGTGGAGTTTATGTGGCATACATGACATTGTGATTGGAATATCGATGTATAAAATAAATTTTTTATTAACACACATCGTTTGATGCATACATCGATACATGACATGCACGTTGAGCTATGATCCTGGGATACCCTGATATGATTTGATTGGATTCTGGGGTTTGTGAACACAATGCTATGTTTGGTATTATATGACCCTTAAAAACATAGACATTTGTGGCCCCGATGATTGGATATGAGATTTGGGATTTGATGGCGCTTTGTCGACGCTATCATACGAGTATCCCTTATTGAGGCCGGTGTGCCAGCTCGAGCATTGATTTGATAGCGATTCGTTTGATTCTGACATGTGCTCAGTGGATGAGCATTTGACCTCATACCTCCACGACATACATGCATTACATTCCATGTATCATTGTTTAGATACTTGTGGTATATATATGATGGTTGTTCCATACGGATCTTTGCTCACACCCAATGGGGGGCTGTTGTTGTCTTTATGTGTGGACAATGACAGGTACTCCAGGTTATCAGGAGACCGGAGAGGGTACTTCTGGAGGGAGTCACAGTTTGAGTTGAGGTTTATGTTTTGTTCCCAGTATATATGTATATGTATTTATATACCTGGGGCATGTCCCGAGGATATGAGTTGTTTGTATATGATTGGTTTTGAGTTCGTGTGGGCATGTTTATGATGTGAGATGAAATACTATTTTTAGTATTTAAATTATAGAAGAAATATTTCGGGCTCATTGTAAAGGAAATTTTAAACTCGTTTTCCGCTGTAATCAGTTAACCCTAATCAAAGTGCATTGTAATAAAGATTATGAGCTAAGCGCCCCACACTAGATGGTATCAGAGCATAGCTGGGAATGCTCGATTGAGTTTTGTGTACACTTGAATAGGCACAAATGAATTGTGCTTATGTGTTTGATTTATTTGTATTACTTGCTCTTACTTGATTTGATTTGAGTAAGTATTTGATGAGATTGGTGATATGAGATGATGAGATTATGAAATTGATATTGATTTGTGATATTCATCATTTGATTTGTAGATGGATCCCACAAATGAAACTGCGAGTAGCAGTACTGAGAGAATAGTTGGGCAATTTGAAGGATTGTCCATGGATGTAGTGATGGCTCGATTCCAGGATCTGAAACCACCGAGGTTCTTTGGCACTGAGAGTGCTGAAAGAGCAGAGGCTTGGTTAAAGGATATCGAGCACTTATTTAATATTGTTGAATATTCCAAGGCTCGGAGACTGAAACTTGCTTTGTATCAATTGAAATACCGAGCAAAATCTTGGTGGGAAGCCGCTGAGATTGGATTGAAAGAGGCCGGGATTGAAGTAACATGGGATGTCTTCAAGGCCCAATTTTTGGAGCAGTATTCCCCTCCTTCTTCTTATACTGCACAGGAGAATGAATTTAACAATTTGCAGCAGGGAACGTTGACTGTTGCAGAGTATGCTTCAAAGTTTTCTACTCTGTTGAAGTATGCACCTCACGTAGCTGGGAATGCGAAGGCAAAATATAACTGGTTTGTGAATGGATTGCATCATGCTATATATACTTATGTTGTTTCTGGATTGCCTACCAGCTACGCAGAGGCAGTTGAACGAGCTAAGGCAGCCGAGGCTGGACTTAGGCGAGGAGTGCCACAGTATACTCCTCCACCTCCAGTGTCAGCTCAGCAGCCTACTTTGCGGCCGAGAGGTAAGAAGTTTAAGAAGACTGACTCTGTTTCTTCGTCTTCTTCGAGCTCGAGTAGATCCCAGAGAGCGAGTCATGTGATTGCTCCTTATTTTAGTCATTGTGGAGGCAAACATACTATCGAGCAGTGTCGCGGTATGTTTGGTACTTGTTACCAGTGTGGGCAGGAAGACCATTTCTCTAGAGTATGTCCGAACAGGGGTACGACTTCTTCCTAACCCCAGCCAGGATTTAGAGGTGACCCCAGTATGATGAGACCTGATGTTCATGTTCCTTCTTTTCAGCAGTCGAGTGTCCCACGATATCGAGGACCGGGTGGTCAGAGTGCCCAAGTTCCTCCTCAAGTGAGAGTGTACGCCATGACCGAGGATCAGGCGAGAGAAGATCCTAGTGGAGTGATTGCAGGTATTTGCACGCTTTGCGATTATCCTGCACATGTTTTATTTGATACAGGAGCATATCATTCATTCATATCTCGTGCATTTGTTGCATCTCACGATATTGAGTGTACCCCGTTGTATGATACTTTGTCGATAGCCACGCCAGTAGGGAAGATTAATTTGTCTGAGAACGTTGTGCATAATTGTGTATTGATATATGAGGATAATGTGATATTTCTGAATTTGATTGTCCTCCCAATGCACGACTTTGATTGTATTGTTGGCATGGATATCTTGATGACAAATCGAGCTACTGTTGATTGTTGTCATGGAGTGGTTCGATTTCGACCGATTGATGGACCCAAGTGGAATTTTTATGGCAAGGGTTCCCAAGCCAAAATTCCATCGGTATCTTCCTTGGAAATGTCTCGACTTTTGACTAGCGGAGTTGAGGGTTATCTTATCTACGCTATTGATGTCTCTAAAAAGAACCTTCTTTATCTGAGATTCCTGTTGCGAAAGAATTCCCGATGTATTTCCCGATGAGGTTCTTGATTTTTCTCCTCATCGAGAAGTTGAGTTTAGTATTGATCTTGTACCGGGAACTGCGCCTATTTCTAAAGCTCCTTATCGCATGGCACATCTGAAATTGAAAGAATTGAAAGAACAATTACAGGATCTTCTCGATAAGGGATATATTCGACCGAGTGTATCACCATGGGGAGCTCCAGTTTTATTTGTTCGAAAGAAAGATGGTACTATGCGAATGTGTATCGACTATAGGCAACTGAATCGGGCTACTGTGAAAAATAAGTACCCACTTCCTCGTATTGATGATTTATTTGATCAGCTTCAGGGTACTTCTGTATACTCGAAGATTGATCTTCGTTCTGGGTATCATCAAGTACGAGTTCGAGATGAAGATGTGCCCAAAACTGCTTTTCGTACGAGGTATGGCCATTATGAATTCTTGGTTATGCCTTTTGGTCTCACGAATGCTCCTGCTATCTTTATGGATTTAATGAATCGTGTCTTTCGAGATTATCTTGACCGATTCGCTATTGTATTTATTGATGATATTTTTGTGTATTCGAAATCGAAAAAGGAGCATGCTGAACATTTGAGACTGGTGCTTCAAATTCTTCGTACTAGTCACTTATATGCTAAATTGTCCAAATGCGAGTTCTGGATGGACAAAGTGGTATTTTTAGGCCACGTCATTTCGAGACATGGCATATCTGTTAATCCTACGAAGGTCGAAGCTGTATTGAATTGGCCAAGACCTACGAATGTTCCTGAGATCCGTAGCTTCATGGGTTTGGCTGGATATTAGCGTCGTTTTATTGAAGGATTTTCGAAAATAGCTAAACCTATTACTCAACTAACGCAGAAGAATCAATGATTCATTTGGTCAGATGAATGTGAAGCTAGTTTTCTTGAATTGAAGACGAGATTGACCACAGCACCTGTGCTAACTATTCCCTCAGGTACCGGAGGATTTGTGGTGTGTACAGATGCGTCTGGTAAAGGTTTGGGCTGTGTTCTGATGCAACATGGCAAAGTGGTTGCTTATGCGTCTCGTCAATTGAAATCTCATGAAACACGTTATTCAGGTTCATGATCTCGAATTGACCGCCATTGTGTTTGCTCTGAAGATTTGGTGCCATTATTTGTACGGAGAAAAGTTTGTTATCTATTCGGATCATAAGAGTCTGAAATATCTCTTTTCTCAATCTGATTTGAATATGAGGCAACGTAGGTGGATGGATCTCCTGAAGGATTTTGATTGTGAGATTCAATATCACCCTGGATCGGTGAATGTTACTGCGGATGCCCTTAGTCGTAAAATACATGATTCTGTGTTAGCTTCTGTTTGTGTCGCCAAGGTATATGAGGATATATGTACTTCTGGTTGGACTTTTCACTCGAATTAGAATTCTGTCACTGTCTCAGCATTGCAAATTGAGCCGAACTTGATATCGAAAATACGAAAGGCCCAACGAAGTGATGCTCAGATCCAAAAGTCGAAAGAGCTTGTATCTGCTGGACATCAGTCTGGATTCCAGATTTCTTCTGATGGTTCTTTACGACTTAATGGTCGGCTGGTAGTTCCTGATAATTCAGATTTGAAATATGCCCTTCTTCGAGAAGCACATTGTAGCAAATACAGTATTCACCCTGAAGGCCGAAAGATGTATTTGACATTGAGACCTCAATTCTGGTGGAAACGTATGAAGAAGGACATTACTGAGTTTATTTTTAAATGTCTTGTCTGCCAGCAAGTGAAAGCCGAGAGAACGAAATCGGGAGGATTGCTCCATAGTCTTGAAATCCCGAAATGGAAATGAGAACATATTGCTATGGATTTTGTGACTCATTTACCTCGTTCGCCCAAGGGCTGTGATGCTATTTGGGTCATTATTGATCGGCTTTCGAAATCTGCGCATTTCATTCCGTATGAGCGGACTTATCCTTATAAGAGAATGGCCCGTTTATACATTGAGAATGTTGTGAGGCTGCATGGTGTGCCAGTCTCAATTGTATCTGATCGTGATCCCAGATTTGCTTCTAAATTCTGGGGTAGTTTTCAGGAAGCGATGGGTACGCGTTTGGCTATGAGTACTGCTTATCATCCTCAAACTGATGGCCAGACTGAGCGTACGATTCAAACGTTGGAGGATATGTTGCGTGCTGTTGTGATGGACTTCAGAATGGGATGGCAAGATGCCTTACCATTGGTTGAATTTTCTTATAATAATAGCTTTCAGACGAGTATCGGTATGGCACCGTTTGAAGCTCTATATGGGAGACGATGTAGATTACCGCTGTTCTGGGATGAAATTGGTGAGAGACAATTGACTGGACCTGAAATGATACAGGAAATGAACGATAAGGTTCAGTTGATTCGGCAGCGGATGAAAGCTGCTCAGGATCGTCAAACGAGTTATGCGAACAAACGAAGACGACCCTTGGAATTCCAGAAAGGTGACAGAGTGTTTTTGAAAATATCTCTCTTTAGAGGCACTGTTCGATTCGGCATGCGAGGGAAATTATCTCCTCGATATGTTGGTCCATACGAAATTCTGGATCGAGTTGGTGATCTTGCGTATCGATTGGCATTACCACCAGCTTTATCTGCCATTCATGATGTATTTCATGTTTCTATGTTGAGGAAATATTAACCGGATCCATCACATGTACTTGCACCTGATGAAGTTGAACTTGATCCTTCTCGTTCCTATGTTGAACAACATGTTCGCATTATGAATCGAAAGAAAAAAAGATATTGCGAAATAAATCGATCCCTTTGGTTCGAGTACAATGGACACGACATGGTATTGAAGAGTCGACGTGGGAATTGGAAAGCAAAATGCGAGATTCGTATCCGCATTTATTTGATACTAGTCCGTCTGTTCCATTGTATTCTATGTATTATGATCCGTTGACTGATTTTAGTTTTGATATGTACTACAACTGGTAACATATATATGTTTGCCAATGTTATGTATATAGAGATGTTTGAGATTTCGAGGACGAAATCTTTTAAGTGGGGGAGAAATGTAAGGACCGTGTATCATATTATCGTAAATCCTATGTGATTATCGATAATTCATGAATTTGATATGTGATTATGCAATTGATGTATATTATGACAATGAAATTGAGAAAATGAATATTGAATATCAGTTGACGTTGTAAGAGGTCGAGTGGAGAAGCCGGATGCCAATATAGTACAAGAGTCAATATTTGTACAGAACATGTGGCGCCCGGGCGGTAGATAGTGACCGCCCGAGCGCCAGGGTATATGAAATTGTTCTCGGACATAACATTCCGCGCCCGAGCGGTAGTTTGTTACCGCCCGAGCGCGATGCAAGTGTTAGGCGGACAAAACCCTCCGCGCCCGAGCGGTAATATTTGACCGCCTGAGCGCGGTGCAATTTTTACTCGGGGCAGAGCGCGAGAATTCTACCGCCCGAGCGCGATAGAGATGAGGATAAGAGTAACTTTTTCCTTCTTTCTTTCTTCATTTCATTTACCGAAAGTTCGAGAGAAAAGAAAGAAACTCGATTTTCTTCCGTCCAAATCGACTTCGAAACGCTGTCTAAACGCGAAACAAATTATATATTTGTGATCTTCGCGTCGAGGGCTTCTGACTGAGGTAATTTTCTTCTGGTTCAGCAGCTTGAAATATCAAAGTGCTGGAATAGCATGTATTTGAAGTTGAATTTCCTGTATGTAGTAGAATAACCGACAATAAACTCATATTTGAAGTCGGAATTGAATTATGATATGATTATGATTTGATATGAATTTTTGAAGTTTCAAAAGATATTTGAAACTCGTATTAATGATTTGGAGTATGTTATTGATGTAGATAAAGTGTAATATCAATATCTTCAGGCAACATCAACTGGAAACGAAGAATTGAGGTATGTTGCGACCGGGTAACATACGACAGGTATCTGTATTATATGATATATCTTGGATTGGTTTGATTGATTGGAATTAGAATACATGTATATATGCCTTAATTGTGGAGTTTATGTGGCATACATGACATTGTGATTGGAATATCGATGTATAAAATAAATGTTTTATTAACACACATCGTTTGATGCATACATCGATACATGACATGCACGTTGAGCTATGATCCTTGGATACCCTGATATGATTTGATTGGATTCTGGGGTTTGTGAACACAATGCTATGTTTGGTATTATATGACCCTTAAAAACATAGACATTTGTGGCCCTGATGATTGGATATGAGATTTGGGATTTGATGGCACTTTGTCGACGCTATCATACGAGTATCCCTTATTGAGGCCGGTGTGCCAGCTCGAGCATTGATTTGATAGCGATTCGTTTGATTCTGACATGTGCTCAGTGGATGGGCATTTGACCTGATACCTCCACGACATACATGCATTGCATACCATATATCATTGTTTAGATACTTGTGGTATATATATGATGGTTGTTCCATACGGATCTTTGCTCACCCCCGAGGGGGGGCTGTTGTTGTCTTTGTGTGTGGACAATGGCATGTACTCCCGGTTATCAGGAGACTGGAGATGGTACTTCTGGAGGGAGTCACAGTTTGAGTTGAGGTTTATGTTTTGTTCCCAGTATATATGTATATGTATTTATATACCGGGACATGTCCCGAGGATATGAGTTGTTTGTATATGATTGGTTTTGAGTTCGTGTGGGCATGTTTATGATGTGAGATGAAATATTATTTTTAGTAATTAAATTATAGAAGAAATATTTCGGGCTCATTGTAAAGAAAATTTTAAACTCGTTTTCTGCTGTAATTAGTTAACCCTAATCAAAGTGCATTGTAATAATGATAGGAGCTAAGGGCCCCACACAAGTACATTTTATAATTTAGTGTACCACAGCATAACAAATAATTCAATTTATTAATAGTGTAGGAATGAAAATCACGGGTGATTGAGCTATACATTGATATTGGTTAATTCAAAATAGTTTAATCTAAGTCAAATATTATTACAGTCATTCAAAAAAAAAACAAAATTTCTAACTATACAATATATATATCATATTGCGAACAAAATAATGATTCACAATTAATTATTTGTCAAAAAATGCTAATTAATCTCGTACAACTGACAACTCTCTGAATAAAATTTTTTATTGTTCTCGTAATAATAACACTAAATACAAAAATAATTTAAATATTATCAACAAAAATAATAACGTTACCTTTTAAGACTCGATCGTATGAAATAAATGACAAAATAAACGAACAATATTATTACCTAATAATGTTAAACATTGTTATCAAAAAATAACATTATAAAACAATTTTATTTCAATAATAATAAAAATAAAATTAATAGATGTCATATACTTCAGAAATACAATGATGCTCAATAAAAAAAATATTACCAATGCAACGTCGGACTTTGAAAGAATCTAAAGCGGAGAAAAGAAGAATTTTGCGTAAATGAATTTTGTATAATCGAAAGTAGAATGCGTGCATTTTAAAGGCTTCAAAAACTCATATTTATCAATAATTCACGAGTGGTGTAGGGGTTGTCACGAATTTTGTGCCTAATCTGCGGACCAGCCCCCTTTTCAAATTTTTTTTAAAAAAAAATTTGAGTTAGTTTCCCGGATTATACTATTTTCATAAATTCTCAAATTTGCGATATTTTAATAAATAATTTTTAAATTTATATTATTTATTAAAAAAAACCAGCCTTCACCGATAAACTTCGCAATTTCACTTGGACTTATTTGTGGCAAGAAAACAAAGAAAAAAGATTTAAAAAAAAATTGCCTTTCAAAAGAAAGATGACAGCTACCATTTATTACCCGTGAATTACGCAGCCACACCACAGCCATTTACACTTGCACCACTTCTTCCCCATTACTTCCATTTTCAGTCTTCAAACCCTTAACAGAACAAGAAATGGGGGAGGAAGGAGGGGAGGAATACTTATTCAAGATTGTGGTAATCGGTGACTCTGCAGTGGGCAAATCGAATCTACTGTCACGATTTGCTCGAGACGAGTTCGACCACCATTCAAAGGCGACAATAGGTGTGGAGTTTCAGACCCAAGTGGTGGAGGTTGACGGCAAGGAGGTGAAGGCTCAGGTGTGGGACACCGCGGGCCAGGAGCGCTTCCGGGCTGTTACGTCTGCCTATTATCGTGGTGCTGTGGGGGCGCTGATTGTGTATGATATCAGTAGGAAGGCCACTTTCGAGAGTATCAAGCGGTGGCTCGATGAACTCAACAGTATGGTTTTGAATCTGTTCTCTCTCTCTCTTTTTTGGGTGTTTTTTGTTCTATGTGAGTGCTGGCACAATCAATAGTTTCATATTTAACAAATTTGTTGAAAAAGATTGGATTTTAAAACTGTTTTATTGGTGGGGATAGGCTTTCTATTCTAGTCTTCAAGTTTTGTTAATGTTATATACTGACAAAGCTTGATTACAGAATTAGATCAAGAATTGGTATATGGTAGGATAGTAGTGTTCTTGCACTGTCTTAGAACAAATTCAATGTAGGTGTTACCATTTCTAGTCCAGCGGGCAGTAAAATATAGGTTGAAGAAAGAATGAGGATACCTTTACTTAGTAAATGATCGTTGTTTATGGCCTGATCCCTGGATTGCAGAGAGAAGGTTGAATGTGATTGAATTTTGTGTAATTTTTCGAGGATTCAAAAGTCTACTATCATTATACACAAAGTAAGGTGTACTTTGTTTTAAGTGAATTCACTCCATGAATTAGCCTCTACTTTTTGATTGAAAATTGAAAGAGAAGTGCTTAATAGTTTTGTGCATATTTTATTTGAGTTGAGGTTTATCGGTGTAAATTTCCGGTGTATTCTCCTCCAGTCCACCACAAATTATGATGGAAGATGTCATTTTCTTTATTATTGTCATTGATAAGATTTGTTGGGGTAGATGAGTCCTGGACAAATGACCAAATTTACTCCCACCTATATTCATTAAAGATCTTTACATCTCAAGTGGAAGTAGACACAAAAATGTTGCTTATAAATGTATTTAAGTGTTTGAGCCCATCATTCATAAATGTGGTTCGAATTTTGGGCAATACATGTTTGCCTAGATCAATGATTGTATAATCTGTTAATGTTGAGGTTAGGTACACAAATTGGTTTGTCTTTTTTTTTTTTGGTTTTTGTTTTGGAAGTATGTGCTATTATCCTTCAATAAGAAATTTTACTTTTACTAGTAAACTTCATTTCTAATGAAAAAACAATTTCGGAGGGGGAATTTGATATGAACAAAACTGTTAGTTCCGAAAGCGTGCAAGCATTTCAACCAAACCACCATTGGTACGAGTAATTGTGTGAATTGGGCACCTGGAATTTGATATATATGAAATATTTTTTCTTATACTTGATCCAAGTTTCAATTATCAACAAATGTAAGGAAAACTACTATGATAACTCAGATAGTCTGGTAACTAACATTTCTTGTGAAGTTTAGTGAGCATTTTGTTGGTGAGTTGGAAATTGCTCGTCAAGTTACAGTTTTTTGGGGGCTTGAATATATCGAGGAATATTGCTAAAACAGATGCCGCCATAAGCGTTTTAAATAATCTGTTAAAATCATGTATATATTATTGAACTATTTTTTTTACCTTTTCTATCATGATATTTCAGCCCATTGTGACACTGCGGTTGCGAGGATGCTAGTAGGAAACAAGTGCGATTTGGAGAACATTCGAGAGGTGAGTGTGGACGAGGGCAAAAGCTTTGCTGAAGAAGAAGGACTATTCTTCATTGAGACATCTGCGTTGGATTCTACAAATGTTAGAAAGTCTTTCGAGATTGTTATTCGGGAGATCTATGACAAAGTTAGCCGGAAAATCCTTAAGTCTGACTCCTACAAGGCCGAATTGTCTGTGAATCGAGT
Organism: Primulina tabacum; assembly: GCF_025594145.1. Classification (NCBI taxonomy): domain Eukaryota; kingdom Viridiplantae; phylum Streptophyta; class Magnoliopsida; order Lamiales; family Gesneriaceae; genus Primulina; species Primulina tabacum. Next base: position 50,711,368 of record NC_134552.1, on the reverse strand, counting down.
TAGTCTGGCCGACGGGGTCGATTTGTCTAAGCAAAACAAGAGTGTTTTCTCTTGTTGTTCGAGTTGATTCCCTCGTATTTCCCCTTTGTGCTCCTTTATTTTTATGTCTTGCTTTTTATTTAATGAGCTTTTCTTGAATGCCAATGGCATTATTTGATTTCTTTTTTTGGCATTATGTTATTATGGGTATATTTTACTGGAGATACCATCTGAGATTTTTCCCTTATTCGCGTATACATATGATAAAATAAGATTTTAATCCTCTGCTGTGGGTACGCACTATGTGCTATACATATTATACACGAGATCATCAATTAATGATCTCAATTCATCCGACGACTTTTAAAATCTGTCTAACAATGTAAAAAAGTCTGTCAATTAATTGATGATCTTGTGTAAAATATGGACAACACCATGTGATGATCTTGAGCTCATAGCAGAGGATCCATACACGATATATCTGTTGTTCTTTGTAAACGTGTTGATGTAGTAAAAATTCAAATAACATATCAGTTAAAAAATTGTGACAAAATTGAGAAATTTAGTTAATCAGAAGTTACTATATTTTTATTATAAAAAAACTAATACTTAAAAAATCTAATTTGCTATAAAATTTAGTGTGTGTGTTTTTCATAAAACTATCGTAATTAATATTTATCAGGATTATAATTTAGCGAATAAATGATTTACGGAACACAAAAGATGCATTTAGGTGGATTGCTGGGAAAATAAAAGTTATAAATTATTGAGTGGACAAATTGTAAAATTGTAGATATTTTTATCACAAATGAATGTAATTTATCTCTATCTTAATCACGCAACACGCCCAACACATATTATTTCCTTCTTTTATAATAATAATAATATTTTTTCTTATAAAAATCATGAGTTATCCTCATCTTGGATCGCGTGTCTTCATGAGCTTTCTCATGCTATGTTACTCATGACATTATCTCATCCTTCGAAGTGATTCTGGAAATCTTGAGTTCGAGTGTTGAAAAAATCGAAAAAAATAAATTTTCAAAAACGTCATAATACTAAGAGTAATTAAGCATAGAAAAGCCATAATGACACAAAATTTCAAAATTGTGATTAGTCCATGATCGTTACAATAACAAATGTTATTATTATTATATTAATTTCTCCACCCGTATTTTTTCATTTGAAAAAAAAAATCGTTTTATTTCGTTTTATTTCTAAATTCTAGGATGTTTTATCTTTTTATAATTATATTCCATGTAATAAAGTATTCCTTCCATCTTTCTTAATGAGGAAAAATATCTCACGTTAAAGAAAAATATAAAATTTAAAAAATTCACTCACACGTGTGTAATATATTTTTTATTAGTCCAATTATAAATTTTGATAAATTATAATAATTAAATAGTATAAATAGGAAGGAAGTTATGGTAATTGGTGGGAAGTTCTTAAAATATGAAAAATTATAATATAGTCAAATATGTTAAAAGTAAAAATTTATGGTAAAAAGTTAAAATCTCAAACTTACAAAATATATTAAACTACATACTTTATAAAATTTTGTCTACTCAATTGTGTTTTTCTTCACAAATTGAGATATCTATTTATAGAATTTCTTTGAAAATAATCCAAAAATAAATACATCATTACATAAATCATCACACACTAATTTTCTATATTTACAACTCTTATTTTCAATACTCAATTTCTTATTTTCAACACTCCCTCTTGTGATGATAATCATGATACAATGATTGTTTTCATTATGTGTTTTTATATTGCCTCGTTAAAAATCTTACTAGGAAAAACCAATTGGGATAAAACCCATAGTAAGGGAAAAGAGTGCAATCGCGTAAACTCTTCATCAAGTTAACACGAATGATTCTTCACAAATTTTGTAGATTGCGCATCCCATTATTATATATATGATTTTTGAATATTATCGTAGAAAGTGCATTTGTTAAGAGATCTGATGAGTTTTCACTTGACTGAATGTGACGAATATCAATATATTTATTCTTCTCAAGCTTTTATGTGAATGCGAAGAACTTAAGGGGAATATATTTAGTTTTGTCGCTTTTTATGTATCCTTCTTTCATTTGAGTAACACATGCATCATTATCTTCATATATTGTCACAGGCTTCTTGTCGAATGTTAATCCGCATGAGATTTGGATATGTTCGGTCCATTGATTTTAGCCACACACATTCACGACTTGCTTCATATAGTGCAATAATCTCGGCGTGATTTGATGAAGTTGTTACGAGTGTTTGTTTCTGTGAACGCTAATAAATTGCAGTGCCTCCACGAGTAAATACATATCCGATTTGAAAACGTGTGTGGATCGGATAAATACTCAACATCAGCATAACCAATTATGCTTTAATTGGTATCTTTTGAATACAAGATTCATAAGTTTCTCGTTACTCGTAGATAACGGAATATATGTTTAATTTCATTCCAGTGTCTCTTTGTTGGATATAAGCTAAATCTTGCCAATAAATTTACAGCAAAAGATATATCAGGTCTTGTACAATTTGCAAGATATATAAGGACACCAATAGCATTTAGTTATGATATTTCTAAACCAAGAATAACGTCATCACCTTCACATGGACGTAATGGATCTTTTTCTATGTTTAATGATCTAACAACCATTGAAGTACTTAAAGGATTTGATTTATCCATATTAAAATTTTTAAGAACCTTTTCTGTATAATTTGACTGGTTAACAAATATTTCACATTCTTTTTGTTCAATTTTCAAATCCATAAAATAATTTGTTTTTCCAAGGTCCTTCATTTCGAATTCTTCCTTCAAGTATAACACAACTTGAAGAACCGTTTGCTGGGCACCTTGAGGTATTTCAAACAAAATATTCTCCAAGAGCTGCAATAGCTCATGTTCTAAGAAAATATATACCGATGAATTAGATCGAGTTTGGTATAAAACCAAGCGGAAAACACTCGAAATAATCATTCGTTAAGAAACACTCATATATATTGTATCTTGTGTAACTGAATGACTGGAAATTACAAGGGATCAGTTCTGGCTTATATCAATTCAGTTATAGACAGAACTGAACTGATATCAGCTGAACTGATCAAATCAGTTAAGAACAAAAACAAGCAGTTAAACAGAAATAACACAAGATATGTTATGGATGTTCGGAGACTTCAACTGCTCCTACGTCACTCCTTCTACCACCTCGGGTAGGATCCACTAGAAGACTTTGATTAATTACAACAATTATAATAACCCACCCAGCTTAGTACTTACCCACTGCCTAACTGAACTCCTAGCACTCCAGATTGTAGGCAACACCTTACAATCAGCATATTTTTTAATGTCTCATATGCAAAGACTACATACACAAGTTTATTGTCTTTGTGCAAGACTGTATTTGAGTGGTGGTGTGCGCATTGAGAATTGATCACGGAAAACTACCCGAAAGTGTTCTCACACACTGAGGGAAATATACTTCTAATCTAAGATGATAACACGATGAAGTATTCCCTCTGGGCTGATTGCTTCTTGTAAGCTGACATGCAATATGCGGGCCTTTTTGTGTATCTTCACACACTTGTTTTTCTCATACTACTGATGATGGTCTTGAGCTATGTATATATAGATGCATTGAGACCGTACTCCAAGACTCATCACATGTGATCGTTGCAGCTTGAATGCGTTCCTTGGTACAAGTGTCTTGACTTTTCTGACATGCCTTCAGGAATCTCTCGGCTATAATATTTGCTGCAACGTCAATTATTGTACCTTTAATCGCACAGATGCTTTTGTATCTTTGTGCGTAGCTGGAATCCACTTAGATAAGCTTGTCTTGATCTGCAGCTAATTGATTTCTAACTGATGTTCCTAACTAGTCATCTGAAGTGATCTTCAGTTGGGCTGGTGAAATCAGTTGACTCGTCAGTTGAACTGATTTCACTCTTTCAGTTGAACTGGACAGCTGGGTTTTTTCATCAGCTGGTCGAGCTTCTGAAGGTCTTCTGCTGAATCACCAATCAGCTGGACAACCAGTTGAACCGTTCTTTAAGATATCAGTTGAGCTGATTCAGTTTGGTCGATCAATTGATGTTTTCAGTTTGCATCTCGATAGCTTCAGTTTTGGCTCGTATAACTGATCAGTTCGAAGCCTTATCAGTTCCAGCTTCCTGCGCACTTAGGTAAATCATTAGAAACAAAATAACAAGTTTTGTTAACATCAAAATCAAGATTGCAAACATGAAATGTTCTAACAATCTCTCTCTTTTTGATGATCACAAAACTTGAGCAGTTAAAGCGAAAAAAAGGATTCTTCCCCTTTGTCAGAATCAAAAATAAAAAAAAGTTTTTCAATTCCAGGAGTAGCAGAAAGAAAAACTCCCCCTCAACAACTGAATGAAATAATTTGAAAACAGTTTTTCAGTTCGAATAGTAGTTCTAAACAGAACTCCCCCTCAGAAACTAAATAAAAAATTCCCCTTAAAAAATATAATAAATTACGCGATTATTGAAGTTTTAGTATCAATTAAGCACTTTAGGCAACTAATCTTAAAATAGAAGTTCAGTTATGTGAAGGTTAACTGATGAACAAGATGTTTATTTAATCGAATAAGCGTCCATTGTATTGTACATTTACGCACACCAACAATTGTAAGGAAAATGCTACTCCACTAGCAGACTTTAAATAATATCAAACATCAGTTAGTTTACACATAATAGAACTGAATATACTAACAACTGATCGCCTTGAATGCTGCATAACTTTTGAGTCTCTTTTGCCAGAGGATCAGTTAATTTGCCTTGGACTTGATCTCTGTGCTGGCTAACTGGTCGAGCTGACTCAAACTGGACTCAACTGATGCTGAACCGCATTGATCATCTATATTGATCTGATATGAAAATGAAGCAGGCGGTGCTTCTGATGATTAAGTTCCACTTAACTCATCAGTTTCAACTGGTAGTTGGGTTTGTTGATCAGTTGAACCGGTAGGCTTGCAGCTGAAATCTTGTCTATAGAGCAGTTTTAGCTGAACTGCTATCATCTGAACTCAAAACCATGCAAGATACTAAAAACAACAAAGTTAATTAGTCGAGAGAAGTAGCTACAATATTAGTTGCAGAGCCAAGAACCTTCTCTCTTCTTATGGCAAACTCATAAAATTTTTAAGAGGATTTTGAAATCCATTTTAAATAATATTTTGAAACATATTTTAAAATATCAGTTTTCAAATGTCCTTCTTAGAACAGCTAGATCTGATACCAATTGAAGGACCGTTTGCTGGGCACCTTGAGGTGCTTCAAACAAAATATTCTCCAAGAGCTACAATAGCTCGTGTTCTAAGAAAATATACATTGATGAATTAGATCGAGTTTGGTATAAAACCAAGCGAAAAACGTTCGAAATAATCATTCGTTAAGAAACACTGATATATTTTGTATCTTGTGTAACTGAATGACTGGAAATTACAAGGGATCAATTCTGGCTTATATCAATTCAGTTATGGACAGAACTGAACTGATATCAGCTGAACTGATCAAATCAGTTAAGAACAAAAACAAGCAGTTAAACATAAATAACACAAGATATGTTTATGGATGTTCGGAGACTTCAACTGCTCCTACATCACCCCTTCTACCACCTCGGGTAGGATCCACTAGAAAACTTTGATTAATTACAACCATTGTAATAACCCACTCAGCTTAGGACTTACCCACTACCTAACTGAACTCCTAGCACTCAAGATTGTAGACAGCACCTTACAATCAGCATATTATTTAATGTCTTCTATGCAAAGACTACATACACTAGTTTATTGTCTTTGTGCAAGACAGTATTTGAGTTGTGGTTTGTGTGCATGTGAGAACTGATCACTGAAAACTACCCGAAAGTGTTCTCACACACTGAGGGAAATATGCTTCTAATCTAAGCTGATAACACGATGAAGTGTTTCCTCTGGGCTGATTGCTTCTTGTAAGCTGATATGAAATATGCGTGCCCTTTTTGTGTATCTTCATACACTTGTTGTTTTTCTCATACTTCTGATGATGGTCTTGAGTTTTGTATATATAGAGGCATTGAGACCGTACTCCAAGATTCATCACATGTGATCGTTGCAGCTTGAATGTGTTCCTTGGTATATGTGTCTTGACTTTTCTGACATGCCTTCAGGAATCTCTCGGCTTTAATCTTTGCTGCAACGTCCATTATTGTACCTTTAATAGTACATATGGTTTTGTATCGTTGTGCGTAGCTGGAATCCACTTAGATAAGCTTGTCTTGATCTGCAACTGATTGATTTCTAACTGATGTTCCTAACTGGTCATCTGAAGTGATCTTCAGTTGGGCTGGTGAAATCAGTTGACTCGTCATTTGAACTGATTTCACTCTTTCAGTTGAATTGGTCATCTGAGTTCTTCATCAGTTGAACTCTTCATCAGCTGGCCGGGATTCTGAAGGTCTTCTTCTGAATAACCTATCAGCTGGACAATCAGTTGAACCGTTCTTTAAGAAATCAGTTGAGCTGATTCAGTTTGGTTGAACAATTGATGTTTTCAGTTTGCATCTCGATAGCTTCAGTTTTGGCTCATATAACTGATTAGTTCGAAGCCTGATCAGTTCCAGCTTCCTGCGCACTTAGGTAAATCATTAGAAACAAAATAACAAGTTATGTTAACATAAAAATCAAGATTACGAACATGAAATGTTCCCACACAACTTTTTGAATTTCCTTATTGGTTCCAATGATGTTTAAATCATCAACATATACAAAAATAATTACACATCCAGATGTTGTTTTCTTAATGAAAACGCAAGTGCATATTGAATTGTTTACATATCTCTTTTTCAGTAAGTGTTCACTTAGCCGATTATATCACATTCGACCAGATTGCTTTAACTCATATAACGATCTTTGCAATTTCACAGAATAATATTTTTTAGGTTTTGAACTTTGTGCTTCAGGCATCTTAAATCCTTTAGATATATATATATATATATATATATATATATATATATATATATTATCGAGTGATCCGTATAAGTAAGCTGTGACAACATCCATATGACGCATTTCTTAATTTTCAGATAAAACGTAATTACATCCATAACAGGAGAATACTTTTCTTCATAATTAATTTCAGGACCTTTCAAAAAAATCTTGTACAACAAGTCGAGCTTTATATCTTACTATTTCATTTTTCTCATTTCGCTTTTGAATAAAAACCTATTTGTACCTGACATGTTTCCAGGTATAAGGACTATAGGTCTAAAAACGTTACGTTTATTTAGCGAATAAAATTCAACCTGGATGGTGTCTTTTCATTTTATCCAGTCCTGTCGATTTTTATATTCATCAAAAGATTTTGGTTCATGATCTCCATTGTCATTTATGATGTCAAATGTCACATTGTAAGAAAAAATATCTCGATAATTTTTTTATATTTTTTGGTTCCATATTTTTCCAGTTTTTTTTAATATATTGATACAAATTTCATGACTCTCATCAGTTTGTGGTTCTAACCGAACATTTTCATATCGTGTACTTCTGCCGGAAAATCATTCTATATTTTGTGATCATTGTGTTACTCTATGTTTTTCTTTTTCGAGGATTTTTATCCTTGGAACCGATTGATCTTCCACGATTCAAGCATTTAATGACATCATGAGTGTCTTCAATTTGTTTATTTTAAGTTTCAATTCGAGCAGGACATTTACAACATGTATATATGATTTAGTTACCCCTTTTGTGTCTGCAAATGTATCTAGTATTTGATTTGCTATTGTTTGCAAGTACACAATTTGCTATACATCATTTCACATTGTTTAGTTCTTGGATCTAGATGTAACAATGATGATGTATACTATGTAATTTTTTTTCGATATATTTCTTTTTTCTCCCTAACATTGGGAAGATTTCCTCGTTAAAATGACAATCAGCAAATCGTGGTGTAAACATGTCGTCTATCTGAGGTTCAAGATATCGAATTATTGATGGGCTATCATAACCAATATAAATTCCAATCTTTCTTTGAGTCCCATTTTTGTTCGTTGAGGCGGTGCCATAGGCACGTATACCATACATCCAAAAATTCTCAGATAAGAAATGTCTGGTTCTTTACCAAAGGCAAGCTGCAATGGGGAGTATTTATGATATGCATTTGGTCTGATGCGAATTAATGCAGCAGCACGTAAAATTGCATGTCCACATATAAAAACAAGGAGTTTTGTTTCATAATCATTAATATGGCAATCATTTGTAGAAATTTAATCAATGATTCAGCTAATCCATTTTATGTATGTAGATGAGCAACATGATACTGAACAATGATTTTTATTGACATACAATAATCATTGAAAGTCTGGGAAGTAAATTCACCAGTATTATCAAGTCCGATTTTCTTGATTGTATGATCGGGAAATTGATTCCGCAATTTTATTATTTGAGCAAATATTCTTGCAAATGCCACATTTCGAGTTGACAATAAACATACATGTGACTATCTGCTGGAGGCATCGATCAATACCATAAAATATATAAATGGTCCACATGATGGACGAATTGGCCCACAAATATCAATTTGAATACGTTCAAGAAATATAGGTGATTCAGTTTGGATTTTAGCTGGTGACTGTCTTATAATAAGTTTTCCAAAAGAACATTTTTTGCATTGAAACTTATAATTTTGAAAGTTTTTCTGGTCTTTTAGCGGATGACCATGTGTATTTTCTATAAGTCTTCGCATCATAATTGAACCAAGATGTCCTTATCGATCATGCCAATTGATTAATATTGAAGAATTATCAACTACCATGTTTGATTCAATTAGACTTATATGTATATAATGCTATCCAATAGGGAGCATTGATAGTTTTTCAACAACATATTTTTTTTCTGATTTATATGTGGTAAGACACATAATATTTATCATTTTCCTCATTTATTGTCTGAATATCATACCCATGAGAATATTGTCATTAAAATTCAACAAATTTCTTTTCGATTATGGTGAATACAAAGCATCATTTATCAGAAATTTTGTACCATTAGGTAACAAAAAATGTGCTTTACCACAACCTTTAATCAAGTCTACAAGACCTAATATTGTATTCACAATTGTTTTTGTTGGATTTAGTTCCAAGAAATGTATTTTTTCTCGGATAATAATATGTATCACTATCAGCTATGCAAACTTCCATGAGATTAGTTCCTTGATTAGCTTTGTTCGTAACAGTTTTCATATTTGAACTTTGAAGGATCGTTTGATGGGCATCTTTGGGATGCTTCAAACAAAATATTCTCCAATGAGCTGCAATAGCTCGTGTTCTCAGAACATTAACATCGATGAATTAAATCGAGTTTGGTTAAAAACAAAGCGGAAAAAACTCGAAGTAATCCTTCGTGAAAAAGACTGTTATATTAGAAAATATTTTATCTTTTGTAAACTGAATAACCGAAAAGTGACAGATTAGTTTTTGCATTCATCATTTCAGTTATGGTGACAACTAAACTGACGGATACTCTAACTGATTCAAATAGTTTAAAAACAATAGTTATGTGGGGACCCGGGCTCTAACTCAATTCTTTTCGGGGTTAAGTGGATCTTTATTCAAAAATACGGGTCAAAATTTTGCTTTTAACATTAAATCAAATGTTTATAACTCAGGCACAAGATAATTCTATATTCATTTCATTACAACAAACATAATATACATGTCTCGTTTTATTCATATTCTACAAACCAGTAATTAAATACAGTACATATCAAAAGTACAACTACTAGTTCATCTGCTACGCCCGTGATCACCACGCTATGTCCATCTCTCATCTCTGTCGCGACCCTGATCCTGCCCTACCTGTTGTTATGCACACATACAGACATAACAACAGCCGGAAACTCCGGTGAGAGCAAATCCCAGTATAAAACATGCTGATACGAAATCATAAATCATGCATGAAAGCAATAACAATGGCTCCATAGTCTATGAAACCGATCTATCTAAACATGCAACTCAAATCAAATCATGTCTTGACTCGAATCGACTCTACTCTAGGGATCCCGGTGTGAATAAGACATCATTGTCTGTCACCTACCCTCCTAATCGGGGTAACTGTACGTCTTATTCCTAGACTTCGGTCATATCTGTATCGAATGTCTACAATCGGAGTGAATCTGATCCGAAGCGTCGATACCACCGAACATCTAGTTTGGCAAGTCTGCCAATGACTCTCCTATCTCAAAGGCTTGAATATAAATCTA